>NW_026463674.1:0-79886 GCF_021730395.1 Mercenaria mercenaria
CACTATTAACACTCCTCTGTCACTATCAGTATGATTAATCACTAATTCACTAAAATCAGTCTGTCACTATCAGCTTTTTAGTCACAAAGTCTTAACACAATAAATATAATGTAGGTAAATTGTCACAAAAAGTGTTTTCTATAAATTCAGAAGGCTCAGGTTGATACTAGAAGAAAAAGAGAAGTTTGTTAGTCAAAATAAGATTAATGACATGTTTATAAATGAGCAAAAGCTAGAAATTTCAAAATCTAAAAGTCCATTTACAAGCTATGATTACACTGAACTTACTTTGACAATCACCAGAAAATATTTTTAATCTATACGTCTCAAATAAAGTATATTAGTATCGAGACGACTTTCAAAAATTTATAAGTATTCAAAAAAATAAAGCAAACAATAAAGTGATAACCATGATCAACCAGGAAGTATTCTCCCTGAAAGAGGCCCTTTTCTGCATTGGTAATTGTAAACAGAAATTATTGTTTATATATGCTTATTGTGCAAGGATTATAATCTATATTGATAAACTGCAAATTGTTAAAAGCTGAGGACTTCTGCTAAAAAAATTCAATCGACAGAATTTAGCAAATAGAAAAAGTGGAAACTCCACAGGTCGCTCAACACACTCTTTTTTTACCAATGGCACCTACCCGGTACAGCTGAAGCCTGCGATTACTGATAATAAAGCATTCTATTATTAATAATTGCAAGTCAAAAATTTTAGGAATGGGTACAATTCTGTCTTTGCAGAATTTAAGAGCATTTCAAGAATGATTTTTCTGCCATCAATGCAGAAATTATAATAAGTAAACGTTTTCTCTTCCTCAGACAGAGATTGGTTAAGATGCGCCCCAATTGAAGAATCCTGAAAAGATAAAGACATAATTGAATAATAATCAATAATAATAATATTGATTGAAGATACATTGAAAAATATGGTCTCTAGAGAGGTCACAGAGTTTTTCTATTTAAAGCCCTACTGACCTAGTTTTTGACCACAGTTGACCCGGTTTCAAACTTGACCTAAATATCATCAAGATGAACATTCAGACCAACTTTCATACAGATTCCATGAAAAATATGGCCTCTAAAGAGGTCACAAGGTTTTTCTATTATTTGAACTACTGACCTAGTTTTTGACCGCATGTGACCCAGTTTCAAACTTGACCTAGATATTATCAAGATGAACATTCTGACCAATTTTCATGCAGATCCCATAACAAATATGGCCTCTATAGAGGTCACAAGGTTTTTCTATTATCTGACTTACTGACCTAGTTTTTGACCGCACGTGACCCAGTTTCAAACTTGATCTAGATATCATCAAGGTGAACATTCTGACCAATTTTCATGCAGATCCCATGAAAAATATGGCCTCTACAGAGGTCACAAGGTTTTTCTATTATTTGACCTACTGACCTAGTTTTGGATCGGACGTGACCCAGTTTCAAACTTGACCTAGATATCATCAAGATGAACATTCTGAAAAATTTTCATGCAGATCCCATGAAATATATGACCTCTAGAGAGGTCACAAGGATTTTCTATTATTTGACCTACTGACCTAGTTTTTGACCACAGTTGACCCAGTTTCAAACCTGACCTAGATATCATCAAGATGAACACTCAGACCAACTTTCATACAGATCTCATGAAAAATATGGCATCTAGAGTGGTCACAAGGTTTTTCTATTATTTGACATACTGACCTAGTTTTTGACCGCACGTGACCCAGTTTCGAACTTGACCTAGATATCATCAAGTTGAACATTCTGACTAAATTTCATGCAGATCCCATGAAAAATATGACCTCTAGTGTGGTCACAAGGTTTTTCTATTATTTGACCTACTGACCTAGTTTTTGATCACACGTGACCCAGTTTCAAACTTGACCTAGATATCATCAAGTTGAACATTCTGACTAAATTTCATGCAGATCCCATGAAAAATATGACTTCTAGAGAGGTCACAAGGTTTTTCTATTATTTGACCTAATGACCTAGTTTTGGACCGCACGTGACCCAGTTTCAAATTTGACATTGATATCATCAAGGTGAACATTCTGACCAATTTTCATGAAGATCCATTGAAACATATGGCCTCTAGGGAGGTCACAAGGATTTTCTATTTTTAGACCTACTGACCTAGTTTTTAACCACAGTTGACCCAGTTTCAAACTTGACCTAGATATCATCAAGGTGAACATTCTGACCAATTTTCATGCAGATCCCATTAAAAATATGGCCTCTAGAGAGGTCACAAGGATTTTCTATTATTTGACCTACTGACCTAGTTTTTGACCGCAGCTGACCCACTTTCGAACTTGACCTAGATATCATCAAGGTAAACATTCTGACCAACTTTCATGAAGATCCATTAAAAGTATGGCCTCTAGAGAGGTCACAAGGTTTTTCTATTTTTAGACCTACTGACCTAGTTTTTACCGGCACGTGACCCAGTTTCGAACTTGACCTAGATATCACCAAGGTGAACATTCTGACCAACTTTCATAAAGATCCCATGAAAAATGTGACCTCCAGAGTGGTCACAAGCAAAAGTTTACGGACGCACGGACGCACGGACGACGGACACCGCGCGATCACAAAAGCTCACCTTGTCACTTTGTGACAGGTGAGCTAAAAATGACATACT
The DNA here is from genome assembly GCF_021730395.1 of Mercenaria mercenaria. Classification (NCBI taxonomy): domain Eukaryota; kingdom Metazoa; phylum Mollusca; class Bivalvia; order Venerida; family Veneridae; genus Mercenaria; species Mercenaria mercenaria. The sequence continues at coordinate 2,653 of NW_026463674.1, forward strand.
AATACCTAGAGATAATATAGATCAACCATTTCTGACAAGTATATGTGAACAGAAAAGTTTAAAGCTAGAAAAGAAATTATCTAAAACAAAAACAAGCCGAAAACATCAAATACGGGAAGTTGAGAATATATGTTTAGTGCATCTAAATACTGCAACTGTAATTCAAGAAAGAATACATGTTTTAAAATGAACAATCTTTGTAGCCGGGCCATTTCATACAGCCTTATTAACTGAATGTAAGTAGCAGTACAAACCTTTTTTCACCACAATATATGAATGTATTAAACAGTATTTTTAAAAAAGAATTGATCGTACGTATTTTCCCTATCACAATCAGGATGTCCGAATTTTTCCGATTCTGTGTCCGTATTTTTACTACCGCGTCCGAGTTATACCGTTTTTGACTGTGGTTGAAAACATGCTGTTTACTATATTTTGAGTGCATGGAACACTATAACCAAACGGTAATACCAAACATAAAGATATCCGAATATATATTTAATGTTCTTGTACCCGAGTTAATGCGCGGTGGGAAGATATGAAACGTCCAACGCTGGGTTCCAAAAATTATCCGTATTTTCCCGGCTGTACCCTATCAATTTTAATAGAAAACAACAATAATGTTAAATAAGGTGGCATGCACCTTTAGTGAGCACTGTTGGCTTAGCCTGTGCTGGAACATCCAAAGCCTATAGGACATCATAAAATCCTTGTGAAAATGTACTTGTATTTTAAACATGTTTTATTCAGCTAAAACACTTAGTCCTCTTATTTCAAATAACCTTATTAATGTAATTAGAACACCAGACATCACTGACAAAGAAGAAGACACAAACAAAGGATAACAGAATCTGTTGTTTTTTTTTCATAGATTTAAGCTTTTTATATTTATTTCAGCTGTAATGCATGAAGTACATTCCTTTAATTTCAGTTTCCATGTGTCAGAACAATTACAGCAAAAAATCTGTGTAGTTAAGTTTCTCTATGTGTAGATAATGTTTTTCTTTATTTTTAGTTTCCATTTGTATGGGCAATAACAGTTGAAATTTTTATCTACATCTTTTAGAAAGTACTGCATTCAATATAGACAATGACCATTACTATTTAGTATCTCTTTGTAAAGGTTGGGCAGATTTTTAGAAAATTCTATCTATATTTTTAGATACTCCTTCTGTAGGATGTTGAAGAGAATGAAACACCCATGTATTGTTTTTCTTGATATTTGCGCACACACACTTTCGAGGACTTACCTTTTACCACATGAAGACCATTTTCATTGGATGGTTTATTAGATGCTTTAGACCTTTAAATGCCCTTTAAATAGCAGGAAAGCACATTTTCAATATCCTCATCCTTCTTTTTATTTTGATAACTGAAATTCTGTTGTTTAAAAAAACAATGCTTACAAGTAAGAATAAGTCAGGAGTGTAACAGATTGTAACAATTCAGTTAAATGTCACATTTAACATGTTCATGCCTGGTATATTTAGCTATTTCATGCTTTTAAAAACTCTAAAGACTGTACCATTTGTACATACATACAAACAATTCAGATAATAATAGTTTACAGGTTTTATTATAGTTCTATCCATTTAGGAAACATCCAATTTTTCCCCCAAAATAAGAATTATTATAATCTTACTGACATTTAATTGAAGTAAAAAGTCATTATCATTTCCTGTTCCAATAAGTGGTACTGCAAAACTAATATCAGACTGGAATTTACATGTGACATATTCAAAATACTAAAAAAAAAATGTTACACTCCTGACATTACTTATAATCATGTTTGAAGAACAAATGTGTAAAAAAAACTGGAACTTATGTCACTGATGATATTTTCTGGGCATGCACTTCTGAAAAAGACAGCAAGTAGTATTCATAAATGTCCCATGAGTTAAGCAGATACTGCTAAACACAGTATGTTACACTCCTGACATATGGCAGCATCAACTTTAAAACAGAAAAAAATTTAAAAACATGCATTTTAGGGATCAAACAAGACTTACAATTTAAACTACAGACTTAATACAAATTGTTAAAAGCATGCATAAGCTGTAAATAAAACTAAGTTATTCATAATTAATGGAATAGTTTGAAACATGCAATCTTTATAGGTTCTTTTTTTTCAAAGTAGCGAAATCCCCCAAGTAGTTTCTGAGGAGATGCAATAACGAGAAATTGTTAATGGACGGCAAACCACGGACGCAGAGTGATTTGAATAGCCCACCAGCTAATGATGGTGGGCTAAAAATATAAATATTGAAAACCAATATTTGAAAATTAGACCATCTGCATCACCATTGACACATTCAGAATTATTTTTGGGGTCATTTGGAAATAAAGTCACTTTAGTGTGTTAAAACACAAAAAAATGTGTGTCCACAAAAGCACTGACTTTGTCAAATCATGCAGAATCTACAAAACACTGATAGCTGCAACATAAATTTGTTTTATAAGTCACTCAAGTAACAGGGAGTGGAAAGTTGATATGGCATAAGAACTAATTTATCTTGTTTATACTATACGCTCCAGTATATTGCAAAAAGATTTATGCACTTTGGGTTTGTGATAAAGGGCAGTAAGCATGAACAGTTTATATTGTTATTGCATTAAGAGTTATCCTTCTGATATATGAAAGAAAAACTAGAAATGGGATTTTCCAACTTTCTGTTTTAAAACAAGGATTTTACTAACTTTTTTAACGAAATGAAATGAGTTTTCCTAAATTAACTACAGTAGTTTTACCTCACAGTCATTACATAACATAATGGAAGTCTCAATTATCAAACAACATCAAAACTAAATCAGAAACAATCAAGGCAGGTAAATCAGTGTTGTTTAAAAGATAATTTAATGTGTATGATGTAAAAACAAGCTCTGCTAATATATAAATTTTCACTAGCATAACATATATACTTTTGAGTTTCTATGTATTCGATTGTCTAATTGTAGATGAAAATTTTCAGGAACTGAAATGCGAGAAATCACTTTTAAACTTCTTACTACTAAAGACTCATTTTAGAGAACCTCTTTCTAAATTTCGAAGTAAACTGACACACAACTGAAGCTGGACCATTTTACATGAAATTATTACATGTACTTTTTACAAAGTTTGCATTCATTAAATAGATGATTTTTACATGAAATTATTTTCTTTGTTACAGAATGTCACAAATACCTGATTACACACACAATGTGTCTCTGAGACTATCTCAAGTGCTTGATGAGATCGGAGTGAATGAGAGAATAGTGTGTAAGAGAAGAAGAGTAAGGCTACTGAGAGAGTCTTTACAAACAATATCACATCAATCAGTGAATGCAAATATGTCAGTGTATTACTTTGGTAGTCAAACAGAAAGTACAACAACAGGGGGACTTCGTTCAGACAGTGACCTTCTTTACAGTGTCAATGATGTTAATATAATTACAGACTGGAGTGAATGGGAACCTGGTGTAACAAATTTCTTGATGATCCAGGATGAAACTGTATCACCTGGATACTGTTTGCTACAACGTCTGAGAGTTGATGCTCCTCTTCCACTCAATGATGAATTGAATAAACATTATTACAGAGATAGGAGAGGAAGAATACTGCTGAAGAATACATGCATCAATATTAAATGTTTTGAGGGAAGTGTGAGACATGGTCCAGCACATACAGAACAAGGAGTACCTGGTGTTTATGATTTAGACATAGTATATGCACTTCCCTGTAATTCCTGGCCTGTACAAGCCAACCAATGGTTAGATCAGCAAGGTGTCGGAGGATGGCCTTCAGAAGAAATGAGAAGATACTGCAGCAGCACTGGATGTTTTGTTGTAGGAGTTGGAAACAAAGGCAGTGAAAAAGAAGAACTTGAATGGAGAATATCTACTTCACTAGCTGAGAGATGTCTAATGTTTAATTTAAACATTACACAAATCAGATGTTATGTTCTGATGAAAATGATTTTGAAAACCTTCATCAGTTCACAGTATCCCGAGAGCATTTCCAGTTTCATGTGTAAAACAGTGTTACTTCACTGTATTGCTAACACACAACCTATTGCCTGGAAGGAAAACACCTTGCTTACATGTCTCACACTTTGTTTATCAACACTTTATGACTGTGTTTTAAATGAAGTTTGTCCACACTTCATCATCCCAGACAACAATTTAATGGCAGAACGTTTTTTACCTCACATAAAACCCTTCATACTTGACACACTTCAGTATGTGGCTAGTAGTAATGGAAGAGCATTACTTGAGATTGACTGTGATGAATTTGGCTTGAGACTTCAAATGAAGAACAACGGTATGTGTGGAATAGATCCACATTTTGTATCCAACCTTGCTTCAGGACAAATATCCAAACATATGGCTATACAGATAACAAATATAAACAAATTCTTACTTTCTGAAACCACCAATAGCTGTAACGTTCCAGCAGTACTGCAGCTGTTATCAACATGCATGTTCAGACTGGTCAACAAGTATTTAAATGCCAACCAAACGCAAGACCAGATAGCCTGTACTGTAACTGCACAGCAGTTATGTAATACTCTAGGGTCTGTTCTGGCATCCTCAAACATTTATCATCAAGGCAATATATCGATGGAGGTTCTCAATTGGTTGTCATTTGGACTGAACTCTGATGTTTCATCCAGAAAACTGAAACTAGCATCACTCTTTTACTGCATGGAAGATACTAAAGGAACAAACATGATCCTGAAAGACACTGAAGAATGCTATGATCTCAGTGTGGTGGAACCTGTATGTGGCTGCTATCATTTTGAACATCAAGCCAGAAGAAGTACATTTGACAGGTTATCTTTTCAACATAATGAAGAACATGTTCTAGTGAAACATATAACTGCTTTCTGTGTCATATTTTTGCCATATGAAATAAACTGCTGTCCCTATGAGCTGCAACATGAAATGTTTAGATCCACACAGGAAGACTTAGCTTACAGACATAAATATGATGACTGGATGGCCTGGGCTGTAGTGGACTCTCTTCCTTATCTGTATTTTCTACAATATAAAACATGTGACAGTTTAAGAAGACATGGAGAAAAACAAAGAGCATTATCTAATCTTGTAAGGACCATTGATGAAGAAGCAAACCTTGGACACAGGGAAACAGCCTTGAACCTACTTGGACAGTGCATGGAACAAGAGAACAGAAGTACTGATGCTTTAAGGTGCTACCTATTGTCTCTTCAGGTACGGGGAAGAAACAATGCTGCAAAGTTCCATATTTGTAGACTTTTAAGCACACTGATAAATCATTAGCTCAGGTTGAAACTCTTCTTCAATGACAAACCAAACCTTCTGGAAACAATTCCCAACTTTCCTGAATCACAGTGGTGCCAAGTACACTGGATGTATCATGGTTGTGTGAAGTATACCTGGTATACATTGGTGGTAAAATATACATCAGATATAGCCCAAAAGGGATAAATAAACAAACATATTTGTTATTATTTTTCTCCAGATAAGACCTTGTTGTATAAATGCTTATTTACCAAATCCACAAATGAAACCTATATTAATACAGCCTATGATGCACTGTTTAATGCTGACAAGGTAATGCATCTTGTAATATATTTTACATTTATTCTATACCTATTTTATCTATCCATTTGCAAACGTTCATTTGCAACATGTGACCGTACAATATATTATGGGATTTGGATGCACGTGCGTACAAAAATCCTGTATTTTCTGTATTTGGACGGTTCAACACAGTCTTAAGAATTTGCCCGAAATATCGCTCTTTTTGAGCCAGGTAACCTCAAGGGCATGCATCATTAATATATAATTATAATTACATGCATCTCGCTCTGTGGCAGAGAGAAATCAGCATGATAGTAAGCATGATTAGATAATGATCTTTAAATAGATTGCTTATGATAAGGAGAAAAACATTTCTCTTATATGAGTTTGCAATAGAAAATTATTTGTTTTATATACATAAGTAAAAAGAGATAAACATTTTTCTTTTTAAAAACAATTTTATTTTCCATTTTAGTATGATAATAAAATATTATTAACAACAGTAATAAATTGAAACAAAGTTTTATCTATAGAAATGATTTATAAAGATATTTTTACTATAAAACAACTGGTTAATGCATATATATAAAAAAGACTTATTCTTAAGCATGAAATGCATGAGTAGTTAATAAGGAAATAATATATCTCATCCAGTGCATGATTTGTCTTTGAATAAATCATTGTTTGGAGTTCAGATGCGAAGGAATTATATCACGAGGGCGCAGCCCGAGTGATATAATAACACGCATCTGAACGACAAACAATGATTTATTCAAGAGCAAATCACTGCATTAGATATATTATTTCGATTCTAACACGTTAAAAAGGAGTTTTAAGTACATCCTTGACGACATTCATTAAATATTTGTCCGTTTTCAATCGGTTTCTTTTCTAGCGCGCCGCTATGCCGTTTGACGCCATGACGTAATAACTGTGACGTCAGAACAGTGATTTGTTGTATTATAATTCACTGTTTTCTGCCTTCTTTGTTTAATAAGAAAATGAATCGGATCGTCTTAGAATATATGGTAACACATTTCTTTTAAAAATGAAAATGATAAGAATTTCTGATTAGAACTTATTTCAATTGCTAAAAGGAAGAGATGTGAACTGTGTATGACATCGATATATACATATAAAATATTAAAAATTCTAAACACCCGGACCTATATGTTGCCTTTCATAGATATTGAACATTATTTCACGGATAAACACACTAACAGAATACAAAAGTGAACAAGGGCATTTCAAATTTAAAGTGCGTAAATAATTGTTAAGTCATTCATATATAGGCCTATTTGATGAAATAATGTAATGATATCAGTTAAAGAAAGCAGGGTATAACTATAAATGCTGTTGTTTGTATGTCTTTATGTATGATTTATACATAAAATATTTAATAGATCTTCTAACATGTTATTTTGCTATATCCTGAAAACAGCTAAATAAGTTTCGCGAACCGTATTACAATATTTTCTAATTATTCTCCAGTTAAAGGATTTAAAATGATGTACTTTAGGATGGATATTTACAAACTCAATACAGTGTGTGCATTTTAAATAATGTACAAATTGAAAAATTAAGATGACTATGATAAAAATATATCTTGTCACTTTGCAATAATTTTAAAATAATCTTTCAATCTCAAAATTATTTATATATAAAAAGTTTTGACTGTGTTTTTTTTTTATATATAAAATCTAATCTTTTTCATTTCGCTGATTGTGGTTATTGATACAACACAGAATGAAAGGCAGCCTGTACAAATAATGTGATAACATAAGATAAGAATAATTAGTATAGTTGCAGTGCTGCTGACTTTATAATCAAGCTAATTCCTAGCAATCATATGCCCTCAGTAAGAACCTAATTAATACCTTGGTGTGAGAAGGAAAGAGATTTTGTAGTATTTTTGCTTTTCCTGGGCTTGTTCCTTAGACTGAACAGTCCCATGTTAAACATACGATAAAGCCTGAAACGCGTGAAAATGTTCCGAATGTAAATCGGATGAAGTAGGCGCTCTATGTACAGAGTTTGATTATGCGTCTTGAAATCTAGATTTAATTTGAGTTTTTTTTGTTTACAACACACAAAACGATTTAACAATGCTATCTGATTTAGATGTTAAAATGTTCGTTAATAATCAAAAACTTAGAAATACAATAACAAGAGCAGTCCGTAAGACAGCCAAGCTCGATTATTCGAAATATTGTCCCAGAAGCAGGAAAATATTACCCAAAAAGGTTAAATATCAAAGTTTTAAGTTCAAAAGGGGGCATAATTTGACCAAAATGCATATCAGTTATGGGACTTGCTGCTATCAACTAGTTTTATAACCCCGAAGGCACATGTGAAGTTTCAATTCAATATCTGCATTAGTTTTGGAGATAGAAACTTGCATGTAAAACTTTAACCAAACCAAAGTCCAAAAGGGGGCATAATTTGCTCAAAATACATGTCAGAGTTATGGGACTTGACCCAGAGAGGTTGGTAATTGACCTAGAAAAAGATAAAATAAGTTTCAAAGCTATATGCCTTTAATTGATGGCTGTATGTACTTGCATGCAAAAACTTAACCAAGGTGTGACGCCGACGCCGACGCCGACGCCAGGGTGAGTAGAATAGCTAGACTATTCTTCGAAAAGTCGAGCTAAAAATACATGTAAGACTTATGGGACTTGATCCAGTGAGGTTAGTAATTGATCTAGAAAAAGAAAAAATAAGTTTCAAATCTATATGCCTTTCAGTAATAGCTGTATGTACTTGCACGCAAAACTTTAACCAGAATTTTCTAAGTCCAAAAGGGGGCATAATTTGGCCAAAATGAAGGTCAGAGTTATGGGATTTGCTGCTATCAACTAGTTTTATAACCCCGAAGACACATGTGAAGTTTCAAATCAATATCTGCATTTGTTTTGGAGATAGTAACTTGCATGTAAAACTTTAACCAAAATTTTCTAAGTCCAAAAAGGGGAATAATTTGCTAAAAATACATGTAAGAGTTAAGGGACTTGACCCAGTGAGGTTGGTAATTGATCTAGAAAAAGAAAAAATAAGTTTAAAATCTATATGCCTTTTAGAAATAGCTGTATGTACTTGCACGCAAAACTTTAACCAGAATTTTCTAAGTCCAAAAGGGGGCATAATTTGGCCAAAATGAAGGTCAGAGTTATGGGACTTGCTGCTATCAACTAGTTTTATAACCCCGAAGACACATGTGAAGTTTCAAATCAATATCTGCATTAGTTTTGGAGATAGTAACTTGCATGTAAAACTTTAACCAAACTTTTTTCTAAGTCCAAAAGGGGGCATAATTTGCTCAAAATACATGTCAGAGTTATGGGACTTGACCCAGAGAGGTTGGTAATTGACCTAGAAAAAGATAAAATAAGTTTCAAAGCTATATGCCTTTAATTGATGGCTGTATGTACTTGCATGCAAAAACTTAACCAAGGTGTGACGCCGACGCCGACGCCGACGCCAGGGTGAGTAGAATAGCTAGACTATTCTTCGAAAAGTCGAGCTAAAAATACATGTAAGACTTATGGGACTTGATCCAGTGAGGTTAGTAATTGATCTAGAAAAAGAAAAAATAAGTTTCAAATCTATATGCCTTTCAGTAATAGCTGTATGTACTTGCACGCAAAACTTTAACCAGAATTTTCTAAGTCCAAAAGGGGGCATAATTTGGCCAAAATGAAGGTCAGAGTTATGGGATTTGCTGCTATCAACTAGTTTTATAACCCCGAAGACACATGTGAAGTTTCAAATCAATATCTGCATTTGTTTTGGAGATAGTAACTTGCATGTAAAACTTTAACCAAAATTTTCTAAGTCCAAAAAGGGGAATAATTTGCTAAAAATACATGTAAGAGTTAAGGGACTTGACCCAGTGAGGTTGGCAATTGATCTAGAAAAAGAAAAATTAAGTTTCAAATCTTTATGCCTTTTAGTAATTGCTGTATGTACTTGCACGCAAAACTTAAACCAGGATTTTCTTTAAGTCCAAAAGGGGGCATAATTTGCTCAAAATACATGTCAGAGTTATGGGACTTGACCCAGAGAGGTTGGTAATTGACCTAGAAAAAGAAAAAATAAGTTTCAAAGCTATATGCCTTTAATTGATGGCTGTATGTACTTGCTTGCAAAAACTTAACCAAGGTGTGACGCCGACGCCGACGCCAGGGTGAGTAGAATAGCTAGACTATTCTTCGAATAGTCGAGCTAAAAAGGATCATCAGATGTTGGAATATTTTAAAAGCCGTTCAAGACGAAACCTAGAAATTGATATCAGCCCTGACTGTCTAAAAAGCTACCTCAACAGTTTTTATTCAACGGTTAAGAAACAAAATGGAGGAGATTATGAATGGCAGCGGACGGGCGGTCAGCATCCAAAACATGTCTGCTCTATAATTCAGTTTTCGTCGAATCTTCACTAAACTTGCTGACAATGTTTGTGGGCATTACATTTCGGCCAATTTCGATAACCAGCCAAATTGTACCAGGCTCTTTGATTATAGTCCTTGAATTACTCGGGGAATTTAGCCTTGTCCGCTCTTATAAGTCGAACAGTTTTCATCCGATCTTTACCAAACTTGTTTACAATGTTTGTGGGCATAATATCTCAGCCAAGTATTATTACCACCAAATCGCAAAATGGCTGTTGTAGGGAGGCTGCACCATATACCTTTTTAAATGATGTTACGCAGAAAAAAACAACTTTCAATGAACTACGTATATTAAGTATGAAGTTAAATAAATATAGAGTAAAAAGTTTATTTAAGGTCTAACATTGTTCTGTATAATATATATTTGCCTTCATATCAAGCAAAAGACAGGAATACAATATTCAGTGAAACATTTTTAATTTAAAATATTATTAAAGTAAGATAAAATAGATATAGAATAAAAAGGTTATTTAACATTGCCCTGTACAATACGAGATATATTTGGACTCGTACCCAGCTGAGAAAACCATATTGAACTCGCCTAGCGGCTCGTCCAATATGGTTTTCCCAGCTGGGTACTCGTCCAAATATATCTCAGTATTGTACAGAACACTGTTAAATAACCTAATAGTAACAGAATGAACATTTTTATGCAAAAAGGGAAACTTTAAAATACTGATGAGTCTAATGAGGAAAATATAAAGAAACATTAGCCCAAGTACTGTACTTGTCTGAATAATGAGGTTTACCATGTGAAATGCACTTACTCGTTACATTTTTCGAAAATTATTTTTAGTCATAGTGGATGGATGATGGGATTTAAGTCAGAAAATATACATTTGACTTGTTTTCTACACTTTTCAGTATTTTTCTTTATTCATATACATCTGTGATTGTCTTTGATTGAAATTATAGTCATTAGAATAAATTAAGTAACGTACAATGTTTTTAATTACCAGAAGCTCGCATCTATTGTAAACAAGGTGATTTGTAACTTATTTATATAAATTTGTGACCATTAAGTATTTTAAAAGCATTAACCACAGGGTTCAGTGCCAGCACCATAGCGACTTACAATTTCGTCACTCTAAAATATAAAATGACATGTCTAACAATGGCAGGAGCAATTTTCGCACATATTTCTAATGAAAGTGTTCCCGTTTAGCATAATCAATAAGCAAACATTTAGGTTCTTTTTTCTTAAGTTCATACAGAAACCAAAACTAGTACATTGTAATTAAGATACCTGAGGCAAATCTAATTCTACGGTATTTTACAAATAACTGTTGTTTGTGTTGTCATGGCAACCAAAATTCCAAAACACTCATGCACCATGAAAATACATTTATAGTGATGTATAATTATAAAGCCCAAGATGAAACAAACAAGAGGGCCATGATGGTCATATATCGCTCAGTAGAGTTGTTTGCTTGAACAAATTTCCAAGCTAAAGCTTTAAAAATGGCAAACTGATGCTAAAATATTAGAAAGTAGGTCAGTAGGTCATTTTCATGGTAACTGAATGCCAGTTTTAAGATCGGTATGCAAAACTGTACATGTCATCCAAATTTCAAGGCTGTATCTCAAACAAGAGCATCAAGATGGCCCAAGGTAGCTCACCTGAGAAACATACCATAACAGTGTAAACATGCTTGACCTAGTGATTTCATGGAAACAAATATTCCGGTCAATTTTCATTAAGATTGGACCAAAAATGTGGTCTCTTGAGTTTAAACAAGTATTTTCTTATGCATGACCTAATGACCTAGTTTTTGACTCCAGATGACCCATATTCAAACTTGATCTAGACTTTATCAAGGCAATCATTCTGACAAAATTTCATGAAGATCAATTGAAAAATACAGTCTCTATCGCATACAAAAGGGTTTTCTTTGATTTAACCTAGTGACCTACTTTTTGACCCCAGATGACCCACATTCAAATTTAATCAAGATTTCATCAAGGCAATCATTCTGAAATTTCACGAGGACCAATTGAAAAATACAGTCTCCGTTGCAAACACAAGGTTTTTCTTTGATTTGACCTAGTGACCTAGTTTTTGACCCCAGATGACCCATATTGGAACTTGACCTAAATTTCCCCAAGGCAATCATTCTGATCACATTTCAGGAAAGTCAATTGAAAAAAAACAGTCTCTATCACATACAGAAGATTTTTCTATAATTTGACCTAGTGACCTAGTTTTTGACCTCAGATAACCCGTATTCAAACTTGACCTAGATTTCATCAAGGCAATCATTCCGACTAAATTTCATGAAGATCAATGGAAAAATACAGCCTCTATTGCATACACAAGGTTTTTCTTTGATATGACCTAGTGACCTAGTTTTTGACCCCAGATGACTCATTTTCTAACTCGGCCTAGATTTTATCAGGGTCATTATTCTGACAAAATTTCATGATAATCAATTGAAAAATACAGCCTCTATCGCATACACAAGGCTTTTCCTTGAATTTGCTCCCAGATGACCCATTTTCCAACTTGGCCTAGATTTCATTAAGGAGTTAGGTTACCTTGGTATTTGCATGTGCGCATGCCCAAGTGGAAGCTAAGTCTTTCGCTCTGCATAATGATCAATATTTTGCTTCTTTTATGTAGTTATATTGAAAGGTTAGGCAGAATGTAAGAAAATTGATGATGGTAACTGATGTTATTGGGAATATAGTTGGATGAAAGGTTACTTATTATGGCCATTTCAAATAAAAATCGGACAGATTTGTAATAAATATGTTTTCAGTTTCTTACTTATATCCTAAACTAAGCTCTAAAATTGTTTAATATTCAGTAGAAAATTTTGGTTTCTTGAATTAAATTGATGATCAATTGAAAAATACAGCCTCTATCACATACACAAGGTTTTTCTTTGATTTGACCTAGTGACCTAGTTTTTCAACCCAGATGACTCATTTTCAAACTCGGCCTAGATTTTATCAAGGTTATTATTCTGACTAAAATTCATGAAGATCAAATAGTGACTTACATGTAAAACTTTAACCAGCATTTTCTAAGTCCAAAAGGGGGCATAATTTGCTCAAAATACATGTTAGAGTTATGGAACTTGACCCAGTGAGGTTGGTAATTGACCTAGAAAAAGAATAAATAAGTTTCAAAGCTATATGCCTTTAAATGATAGCTGTATGTACTTGCATGCAAAAACTTAACCAAGGTGTGATGCCGACGCGACGCCAGGGTGAGTAGAATAGCTAGACTATTCTTTGAATAGCCGAGCTAAACACTGTAACAGTCTCAAAAATTGGAGTGCGGTACAGGTCCTTAAAAATGCCAATTTGTCCTTGGAAAGTTCTTGAATTCAGTTCCCAGATTTCTGTATGAACCCTGGAGATTATTCTGCTATGCTATAAATACAGCTGAAATGCCCCGACCCATCAGTACTCTCAGTGCTTTGATTATACTCTGAATAAGCAGTGCATGTAAACTAAATGATTTCAATGTGTTAGTTACGTTTAAAGTCACTTATTTTTTCATTTAAAGCATTACATCCTGTTGAATTTTCACGTTTTTGTTGTGAAAATTTTCAGTTTTGTAGTTATTTTATGGAATAAACTAATTGTTTGATAGTTTTTATGCCCCCGAAGGGAGACATATAGTTTTTGAACCGTCTGTCCGTCTGTCCGCAATTTTCGGGTCCATATCTTTGTCATCGATGGATGGATTTTCAAATAACTTGGCATGAATGTGTACCACAGTAAGACGACGTGTCGCGCGCAAGACCCAGGTCCAGAGCTCAAAGGTCAAGGTCACACTTAGACGTTAAAGGTCATTTTTCATGATAGTGCATTCGTGTCCGGTCCATATCTTTGTCATCGATGGATGGATTTTCAAATAACTTGGTATGAATGTGTACCACAGTAAGACGACGTGTCACGCACAAGACCCAGGTCCGTAGCTCAAAGGTCAAGGTCACACTTAGACGTTAAAGGTCATATTTCATGATAGTGCATTGATGGGCGTGTCCGGTCCATATCTTTGTCATTCATGCATGGATTTTAAAATTATTGGGCATGAATGTGTACCACAGTAAGACGACGTGTCGCGCGCAAGACCCAGGTCCGTAGGTCAAAGGTCCTAAACTCTAACATCGGCCATAACTATTCATTCAAAGTGCCATGGGGGGCATGTGTCATCCTATGGAGACAGATCTTGTTTTTCTTAAGTTGATCACCATAAGTCTTTTTATGAAAAAAAACTAATAATGAATGAATATTACACTGATTTTCATTATGTGTCCCCTGTGCATCTGTAAAAATTCTAGAAATTAAAATTACTGGACATTCTTGAAATTTGGCATGTGGTTTATAAACATGCAAAATGCAAGAAAAAAATAGGTTTTATAATAATATGTTAATTATTTTTCATTCAGCAACAACTTTTCTAGGTAAAATTTTATTTTCATGTCAGATTTGTGCAGAAAAGGTGATTTTAAAAACCAAAAAACCAATGTCCACAAACATTTGATTAAATAAGTTTCAAACCATACATATACACCTATTACTTATCATATATGTTGAAAAAATACTATTATACATATTTCCATGTCATAAAACACTGCAACATTTATTACCCATCTTAATGGAAATTCACTGTACTTTCGAATTAAAGGCTGAAATATTTTAAGTTTCAAAGTTATTTCCTTGAAATTTGAAGTGTTTGCTATCATAAAAAATAGGTGAATCGAAATTGTTAAAACAAAAATGAAAGTCATTCTATTGCTGGATTGTCCATATTTAGATTAAAACTACATGTATTTAAACTGGGAATTCTTCTCCCATTAAAAATTGTAACATGGCAATATCACAAAGGAATGGCAGTTAATTCTTTGGGCAGTATGAATTGCAATTTATTTCATAAAATTCACTTATCCGAATTCATGTTTGTCCGAAATTCTGTGTAGTCTGATATTAACTCGCCAATTTTTGTTAAATCGTGGTTGATTTTTTGCATGTTGTGCAAGTATTTAACTTGAGAAGCATGAACTCGGTGTTAGCACTAACCTGTCTCATCTGATGGCTCGATAAATATTGAGGTCAGCGAAAACGAAAGTACACTTTGGCAGGTGGCGGTAAAATGACATAATTTAAGACTGGTTTACATATTGTTTTAAAAACTACGCATCAGCGACTTTGATGTTATTGAATCAGTCTAAAATCTCGAATGCACATGTTTACAATTGCCTACGGGTAAGATTAAATGGTTAATTGTTTGCCGATGGTGACCGTAGTGGGAAAGGTAATTTAAATGCCTCAGGCTTGTATCTCTCGATAAACAAGCTAGGGATTATAGATTATATTTGAAGAGTATTTCCGGGCTACTCGATATTGAATTTCAAGTATTTTCTAAAGGTCTACATTGGGTCCGAGATACGATTTTTCGACAGAGGACTTTTTTTCTGAATTAATTTTTTTACGGGAGGTTTTCATGTCCCGGGGGGAGACCAGGAGATATACTGAAAATACGGGAGAAAAAGTCTCCCGGCGGGAGATATGGCATGTATGGAATTCCATAAGAAATAGGTTTGAATTTTCAACCCCTATGTCACACTTTTGCTTCATTATTTTGAAAACCACCCATAGGTGAAAGTGAAAGTAGGAAAGTGCACATTTTACCTGTTTCATCTCAAGTTTGCTAATTTAAAGAAAAAAGTCGTCTGTACATCATGTGACGACTACACTGGATTGTATGTTAGAAGTTATAACAACGCACGATGAAGCGTGATAAAAAAGTTATTGAATGCATAAGTTGTTGTGTTTGTAAACAACACCTGAGCAGTGTCGGTATCTGAAATCATGAAATATTACTGTTAAATGACACATAGGGATTATAACTGAGTGAAGAAATGCTGCAAACAAGCTAATATGACAAAAAAATTTACAAAACTGTGACACTCATTTGTGGATTATATCAAGGAAATGCATTCACTAAGTATAAGTACGTTTTTTGGTTACATAACATAACTGTACGCATAAAATATGGTTTGTTGAGGCAGATAAACTGTAAATAAGCTATAGGAATAACTAGCAAATGATTTCGACTTCAACACATATCTGATAATACCGTTTTCCATTTGAAATACTGATGCAGAAATTAAAAAAAAAACAAGAGCCATGTTAACCTTACCTTAAAAGACATTTAAAAGGCTTTATATAAAAATGACCTATATAAAGCAGAATTAAATCGCGCCGCTAGAGTTTATAAACAAACACTGAATACTTTCATGTATCAGCATAAAACGCGAAACGAACGAAAACTGAGAGAAATGCATTCCAGGCAGCCTAAAGATTTTTGGAAAATTTTGAATAATTTAAATACCGTATGCCCTCAAAATAAAACGCCAGATATACATGAGTTTTATGAACATTTTAAGGCCGTAAATTCTGAGCCTTGTCATGGTGATAGCGAACAAATTAATCATGAGGAATCGAGTTTTATTTCCGAGGACGATACTTTAAACGCACCAATCACGGAAAGGGAGATAATAAAAATGATTAATAAAAGCAATAACAATAAAGCAGCTTCGCCGCAAGATTACATTTATAATGAGTATATTAAAAATACACAGTCTATAATGACACCAATTTATTGTAAGTTTTTTAATAAGATTTTTGATAGTGGAATTTTGCCAGAAAAATGGCTTATCGGTACTATAATGCCAATATACAACAAAAAGGGTTCGCAACTCGATCCGGCGAATTATAGACCTATTACAATACTGAGTTGTTTGGGGAAATTATTCACAGCTGTCTTAAATGAACGTATAACTGTATTTCTTAACAACTTTGACATTCTTAATCAAAATCAGGCCGGATTTAGATCAGGATTTTCAACCACAGACCATATTTTTTACTCTCAAATTTCTAACTGATGCCTTGAGATCACAAAAAAAGAAACTTTTTTACTCGTATATCGATTTTACGGCCGCTTTCGACAAAATTTGGTGGGTAGGACTCTGGAGCAAACTGCTTAAAAATGGAATAAACGGAAAGCTTTTTAATGTAATCTTCAATATGTATGCAGATATTAAATCATGTGTTTCTTTAAATGGTAATATATCTCCGTTTTTCAAAAGCTTTTGCGGGGTAAGACAGGGAGAGAACTTGTCCCCCGTTTTATTTTCAATATATCTCAATGATTTAGAAGATTATCTAAATAGAAACAACACCAGTATTGAATTAAATCAAAACAATGGCGAAATCAACGTGTATCTTAAAATTTTCATACTTTTATATGCAGATGACACAGTTATAGTTAGTGAAGATGCAACAACTTTTCAAAATTTGTTAAATGATTTCTATCAGTATTGTAAAATATGGAAACTAACAATCAATATGCAAAAGACAAAAATTGTTATATTTGGCACGACCAAACCTGAAAACTACAACTTCACTATAAATGGCGAAATAATAGAAAATGTGAAAGATTACAAATATCTAGGTATTCTCTTTTCTTCTTCGGGAAATTTCCTAAACGCACGAAAACAATTAGTGAGTCAAGCGAGAAAGGCGTTACACATTCTATATATGAGAATATCTAATATTGATTTGCCAGTAGATGTCCAGTTGAAACTTTTCGATCAAACCATTGTTCCTATATTAACTTATAACTGCGAAGTATGGGGGTTCGAGAACTTAGACATAATTGAAAAAGTACATACTGATTTTTTGCGTAAAGTTACTGACAGCAAGAAAAGTACGCCTATATATATGTTATATGGAGAACTTGGCCGCTATCCGCTCGAAATAGTGATTAAAACTAGCATTATTAATTATTGGGCTAAACTTCTTACGGGAAGTGAACTAAAAATAGCAAGGAAATGTTACGAATACATGCTGATCTCTACAATACATTTTAAATGGATAAATCATGTTAAAAGTATTCTGGATCTAACAGGGAACACCTTTTTTTGGATTAATCAGAAAACTTTATACTTAAAAAATATAGGTCAATTGATTAAAAGGAATTTACATGACCAATTCTTACAAAAGTTTGATGGAAGTTTAAATAATTCTTCAAAGGGATTAAATTACAGACTATTTAAGTCTGATATCAAGTTAGAACCTTACCTTACTATTCTCCCTAAAAACAAAAGACTAGTACTATTTCACTTTAGAACAGGTAATCATAGACTGCCAGTAGAGACAGGGAGATGGCGTCAATTCAATGTTCCCTATGAGGAAAGAAAGTGCACGTTGTGCTCATTAAATGATGTGGGCGACGAATTCCACTATCTTCTCAAATGCCCTTTTTTCGCCTACGAACGAATGAAATATATCCCTAAAGCGTTCTCTAACAGGCCAAATATAATTAAATTTCGTGATCTGTTGTCTTCCGTATCATTCGGTGTATTAAAAAACATAAGTGCATTCGTGTCGCTAATAATAAATTATTTTCGAAATAGCCAGTAATAATATGTAAAAGTACTTACAACCATATCACTTATATCCAATAGTAACACTAATCTCATAGTAATGTCCACGCTGCCAACGCGCACATACACATTTGTTTTTGTAAACTTATGAATGAACTGGGTCAATGACCGGTACATGTATAAAGAAACTACTGACCAATCAAAATTCACAGTTCTACTTAATCCCCCAGTCGATTCATAATAATGATACCGTCAATGGCATACCTTTAGGTAGATCATGCTTTTTTCGTGATCTTATTCTCCCAACAAGTATCACTATTTACAAACCTTAGTGTAAACGTATTACTCTTTCTTTTCACTAAGTTTTACGATCTGTATTTATGATACTCTAAGTTTGTAAATTATATCTTCGTATATGATATATAATTATGTCTGTCCCCATCTAAACCCACATCTTGTTAGTAGTAATGTAAAATAAGGGTGCGAAAACAGTATGACCCCACTTGACCCCATATCCCTATTTTATAAGTGGACTTTAACCTTACCCTAAACTTAAAATACTAACTTGGTACCCTGAAAATCTTTTAAATCTTTAGTTAAACCGAATGAAAACCTCTGATTTAACTAAAGATGATTTAAAATGAAGAAAGCATATATTTAAAAATGAAAAAAAAAACCAAAAAGAAACTTTAAGAGAATCAGAGATTCTATATTTATACTCCACACTAAAAACAATTTACAATAAAGTTTAATAGTTTTGTCCTTATTAATTAAAATAATTTATAATAAAGTTTAATAGTTTGTTCATTTTGTTTTACATTATTAATTTTTAGTATTTTATACAATAAATCAATCAACGGTATTTTATCTTGTTACATTTTTATGAAAAATAAACAATAATAACCACAGAGTGTACTTGTTTTGTCTTGATATTGTATGTTGTTATACTTAACCCCAGGTATATAATTAATTACTTTCTTTGGTGGAGGAAGTCCAAATGAATCAAGTACATATTATTTAAGTAAAAACCCAATGTGTTCCAGGACCAACAGAGTCGTCCAAATTTATAATTCCACACTCGTCATTTACTTTCGTTTTTGGTAAACCTGTGGTCTCCGATAGTTTCACTCTTGGTAAATTATTTCTACTAAATACACCCCTAAAGTTTTTAATTTTTAATTGTTTTACCCATTGTTCAATTTCAAAGTTAGAAATAGGTTTGTTTATAAATTTTATTTTTTTTTTACTATAGGAATTCGTCTGTACGGTCTTCGTTGAGAATCAATCTGTATACCCTGGCCATGTCCCTTACCACTTAACAAAGATGTAATCAAAGGTATTCCTAGACTAGCAGCCAACATACCTAAAAACCCGCCGTCTTGTTTTTGTTTTTGTGTTAATTTAATCACCCCAGATCCTACTAGTTGCTTTCTTTGATTAGGTGTAAGATATGGTGATATAACATTTTTCTTATCATTAGCTACTGATATCATACATTTCCAAGTTATTTTACTAACACCAGTACTGGCCAGCCCAGACAAAGCGCCGATGCCTAGAGGGGCTAATATTTTTGGAACTATTTTCGCTGCCATTGGAAGAATTGTTTTTCCTAACAAACCAACCAAAGCTCCTAAAAGTCCACCATTTTGACCTTGACTGGACATTTGTTTTTTTGAAATTTTAATTTCTAATCCCTTCTTCTTTGCAACATCTTTTGTACTTTGATTAATTTGTGTTTTTGTTAATAGTAAAGGAAAGTTTCCACGTAATTGTTCATGTTTTAATCTAAAAGTATGTGGAATTTTATTATTATAAGCTTGTGCTAAATTTTTCTTTTGTCCATCTGTTTAAGTTAACTTTATTTTCAATATAATTTGATGTCATTATATATAATTTATATTTAATTTATTTTTAAACAATAACAAGTTCATTTCCAATAGTATTTATTTCAACTGTTTCTTCATACAATACAATTGCGTAAACACGAATATTAGCTGCCGGTGGAATATTTAATTTAGCTGTTAATGTAATATGCTTAGGATCTTCTGTAGTTACTTCCTTTTTATATTCCAAGTTAAAATGAACAAATCCAAATAACTTAGAAAAATTTGATCTATTTAGCAGACTTCCAGTAGTCTTATTATTTTGTTTATAATAATAATTAATTACATCATCATATATTCTTGATATACTTGTGTATTCTGTTTCTGGATAAAAAACACCATTACCAACTTCAAGACGACAGGAACTCAAAGTGCAATTATAATTATTAGAATTTACTTTAAATGTATCCAACAGGTGTGGGTTATGTTCTTGTGAATTACTTTTGTCAGGTCGTTGTAAATAAACAAATACATGTTGTGGTTTTGTTATACCAGCTGTTATTCTAAAGGTTATATTATTTTGTTGTGTATCAGTTGATTGCGTCACCATTTCCCGAAGGTATGACCATCTTGCTTTTGTAAATCTTTCAGAAATTAGATTAAGTCCAAATTCATTGAAAATTAAACGTGGAACCCACAAAATTAATTTAGTTACAATTACTCTACCAGCATCAGCAGCATTAGCTCTAAAAATTAATTCATCATCATCTGTCAGCTGTAGTGTTATTTGAATTTGACTTGGAGGTATAATATTAGTTTCTAAACCCTGAAAAAAATGAATAATTATTTAATGGAATCTTAGCATTTACCTCATTACCACCTTGGATTAATAACTTCTAGTAGCAAAACCTTTATTATATTCAGCTTGGTCATCCCTACTTTCAGCAACAGCAGTAGTATCTAAAGAGATAAATTCATTGTTCCAGTTGATTCTGCATAATCCTTAGATAGTTCAACTAAATCCTTTACATTTATTACTTTGTATAAATTATTACAATCATAAACAATTTTTCCATTTTGTTTAACCACTAACTGATCAATTAATGAAGCTGCATTATTAATTAAAGCAATTTGATCTCCATCAGCATAATTATTACCATTAGCAAGTTTATTTACTTTAAAACTTACTTCAAAATAAGCATTAAACCAATCAAAATATGAGCTTCTATAATTAATTGTAAAGTGATATCCGTTCTTTTGTTGCTTAACATTATTTCCCAAGACAGATATTAAGGCTCTATCTAATTGAATAGGAGTTAATTCATATCTTTCACAATATTGTTTTGTTCTAAACATGTATATATTATATATTATTTTATTTTTTATAAATTAATCTGTTAATACGTTTTTGTTGAGCTGAAGTTCCAGATCCTGACAATATTCTATTTATTCTCATATGAATATCCTCCTTATTCTCATTATTATTTTTATTATTATTTTTACTGTTATTCTTTTCTTGTAATTCCTTAGCAATTAAATTACCAACTGCCGGAGCAGGCTTCTTTTTAAATTTTTCAACAATTTTATCAGCAGCTAAATTTCCAACTTCTGTTCCAACCTTTTTTGTTCCCACTTTCAAGTGCTGCTTTTCTGCTGTTTCCAAAGCTTTTTTCCAGCTGTGCTAATGAAGATGCGGCTGAACTTGAAAGCAATTTCGTTAAAGTGTCAAAGATCCTGTTCCGCGTATAATTTCTTCTTCGGTCTGAGCATCAACATAAATAAATATTCCTTTATTTTTGTCATAAACTTTTTTGTACATTATATAAAACTAAAATTTATTAATTATTAAATTATTTAATTAATTTCTTTTAAAATTAGTGTAAAACTTGTTTCAACCTCATTAAAATTAATTATTCTACCAAATACATCTGTAATATATATTCTAATTGAATTTATAATATATTTATTAATTTCAGAATATCCAACTCTTTGTGGTTCTTTTGTAAATGGATAAGCTCTTGTTAAATCTGCAGTACTTAAAGCATAGATAATATCACTAAAATTACCATCAACAAGTGAATTATCAATAAGATCGCAATGAATGTAAATTGTATCCACAGAGTTAGTTATATTTGGTGTTGTAGTTCCCCATTCAGTATTGTTTAATTTTTTTTTCTCAAATCCAAGCAATGTATGAAAATTTGATATTTCCAAATTATCTTTAATTGAAATCAAAATCTTAAAACTACTTAAATCAAATTCCAAACTTATTGGGCAATGTACTGATTTATCAAATCCATAATCACCATTGCTTATTATAATGCTTCCGAATTTAAATTATTAATATCTGTGTAACTGTAAGACCGTTTGTATATATAATATCTTTCATTCTTTACCATTATTATAACGAATTCTTTTCATTATTCAATATTCATTCATAATATTATGCCAGAGTAGGTCCTAGTGTTATACTATCCAAACCAACAACATTAAGTTTTATTTCATCTAAAATTAAAGAACGGACTAAATTGAAACAATATTGTAAATTTCATCGAAGTATTTTGTTATTTTCTTTAACTGTTTTAAGAACTTAATACTTTTTTTTGTTCCATTTATATATAATTAAAATCTAAATTCAAGAAAAATAATTTTTATATAACATTTCATGTTGTTTCTGGTAAGAGTGAATCTTTTTCATTGTTTAATCAATTATGCTAATACCCTTCATTTTTAGTTCTTCATTATTATTTACAGCATCCTAATATGGAACCACTAATTTAAACTCCAACTACTCATTAACCCAATTCTCCGGATTACATGGACAAAACGCATATAACCTTGTCCTCTAATTACTTTGTTAAATTTCATAGATAGTTCTTTTTTTGATAGGTAATCCTGATTTTTAAGTTAATTTTTAAATATTTTTCTAGAATGAATTGAAGGTTTTTTATTATTGTTATATCTTTTATTATCAATCAATCCAAAATCAAAATCTACTTTAGTGTTAATTAACTTCTTTTCCAGTATTTATCCTTAGCAATCTTATTTGTTGTGTCGTAAAGTTTATTTAAGTTAATAAATTATTAATTTACCATATTGTCCATTTGGTTGAAACTTTATATGGATTATGATATCTAATGCCTTGTCCAAATGTAGGCCAGCATATCAAGAATATGGATTTTAACCGGGCTTGTACTTTAATAATTCACCTTTGGGCATGTTTTAATTCTTTTGCTTTCTTTTTGTTTATTTGAATCTTATGATTCTTGATTTACTTGTTATTTGATCCATTTATTAATTTTTTGATATCCGTAGTAACAGATCTATTGTATTTTTTAAGTATGTCCTTTATCTATTTTTTGGATTAGAATTAATCTGCAGTAAAAAAGTCAAACATTTCAGACAGTTTGTAATATTCTTATTCTTTTATTTAAAACATTATCCATCAGAAAAGCATCTAAATCTACTGTAGGTATTTTCTTTTCTTTTGGTCTTACTCCCAATTCTTTTGATTCTTCAGTTATTCCCATCTTTTTTCTTCATAATCTTTAATTCTCTTAAGTTCATCTTGAGGAACTCCAATCAGCAGGTTCATCTCCCCAATCTATAATATATAGGAAGTTGGTTTTAAAACTTGTTCTTTTCTTATTTTATTTTCATAATCTGTCAATATTTTTTCAAGATTTTTAACACGTTCAGAGGAGTCCGGTAATGATGGTAGCGGTTCTTGGAATAGCTGTGGTAAACCCTGGTATGTCTGTATGTCTTTCATTTCATCACCTAATAACGCTAATTGTTGTTTTATTCCAGGTAATGCTTTTAACTGACTTGATAATTTTTCTTTTTGACTTTCTATTCCTTCAGTAATTGGTTTATAAATTTCAGTGTACATATCCCGATTTGTAGCTTTCTTAATTTTTTCTTTCATTATTTCTTCTCTAAGAGCTCTCATCTTTTGCCCGACTAAGTTTTTTCTTATTCTTATTTCATTAAGTTTTGATTGCATTTATGTAATAACGTAAGATAATGTAAGATAATGTAAAATAATGTAAAATAATGTAATATAATGTAAGATAATGTATTATTATATATAAATGGAAATTCCAAATTATGATACAAAAAGTGATAAATCCAATAACTTTGAACAACATTATCCTTTTATGCCAGATTCATGTTTTAGAATGTTAATATGTGGATCTTCTGGATCTGGAAAAAAACAAATACATTAATGCATATACTTCGAAAACCTCTTATATATTAAGAAAAATTTTACTTATTTTCCTAAAAAACCTAGAAAATCTAAATATTAAAAGATTATTTTAACAATTAAGTCCAAAGCAAAAAATTTAAAAGTAGATAAAAATGAAAATTTGAATATTGGGATTCCAAAAATTGAACCTTTAGAATTTAATCGAAAAAAAAAAATAAATACTGATGGTTTTATGGAAAGAAAAAGGTTCAAAATGAAAAAAACCAAAATATTTATTCAAGGGACGTCACAAAAACTTTGTGTTATTTTTTAAGTCAGTCTTACTTTAAAAACCCCAAAAGATATGTTAACGTTAAAAATATATTTTATTGAAAAGTAGGAAAAAACGGGAAAAGTATGTTTGAATGAAAAAAATTTTAACCCCTTTAAAATTTTTGTAAAAAAAAAAAAAAAATAATTTTTTATATTGAAAAAAAAATTTTTTTAAAAAAATTTTTTTAATAATAATAATTTAAAGGGTTTTTTTAAAAAATTGAAAAAATAAGTGAATAAGTTAAGAAATTAAATTTGAAAATTTTTTAAAGTGTTATTTTTTAAAAAAAAACATTTTCCCCTTAAAAAAAGGAAAAAATCGTACTTCCAAAAAAGGTTTGTAACACGAAAAACATTTTTGGGAGGTAATGAAATAATCAAAGGAGATGTCCCCCAACGTAGTTTGGGGGTTTTTTGTTCAAAGTGTTTTTTTTTTTTTTGGATTTTTGGGTTGTAGGAGGGTGTTTGGTTTTTCTTTTTTTGTTCTTCGGGGTTCTGGGGGGAAATGGCTATATTGTTTTTTTAAAGCAAGGGTTTCTGAAACAGTTGCCCTGGTTTTGGTTTTTTTTGTTGGTTGTGTATTTTTCGGTTTTAAAACTTTTTGAAGGGGTTCGTACAGAGAAATAAACGGAAAAAAAAAATTTAGTGGTGGGGGGCGGGGGGGGCCCTTGCAAAATTTTGTTGGAAAAGGGGGTTACGGGGTGTCAGGGGGGAACCGATTGAAAAAAAAAAGGTCCTTGTGCAAAAACTTGGGGGGGGGAAGGTTGTCGTTGCCGTTTTTTAAAGTAGCAGACTTAATTTTAAAAAAAATTTAAAAGAAGAATAAGTTTGCGGAAAAACATAAAAAGAACCGGCTTTGTGTTGTCAGTTCGGGGCAATTTTTGTGCTTAAAAAATTTAAGATGGGAAAAAAAATTTTTAAAGAAAAAATTTCGGAATTGATTGTATGTTGCCCCCAAATTTTAAAATTTTAAATTAAGAAATTTTTAGAATGTTAGAAAAAAAAGATTGGAAAATTTAAATAATAAGTTAAAAAATAAAAATAACTATCATTAAAATAGAAAAAGGGGAATAATTTGTAATATCGAAATTTTTTGGGGGGAAATTGTTTTGCTTTTCTAAAAAAGAAACAAAAAATTCTAAAAAAAGGTGTTTTAAATTTTTATTGTTTGAAGTTGTTAAAAAACGTTTTTTTAGTGAAAAAAACAAAAACTTAAAAAGAAAGAAAAAAAAAAAAAAATTAATTTTAAAAATAAAAAAGTTAAAAAATAAAATTTTTTTTGAAAAAAATTAAAAAAAAGATTTAAAAAGGTTTGGTAGGTTTTTTGAAAAAAAAAATAAAAAGATTTAGGGTTTGCGGAATTAAATAGAAATTGGCCGGTTGGGCATTTGAATGCACTTAAATTTAAGTTGGAATTCCCGTAGTTTTTAAAAGATTTTATCCCTAAACAAAAAATAACGCTGTCCCGTGTGCTTGAGGGGTGTGTTTATAGTCGAAAAAACCGGAAATTTTTATTTTAGATTTTAGTTTTTATTAACGGGGGCGGCCCTAGGTGAACCGGATAAACCGATTAAAAAAGCCCAAATACATTTTATATTTGGTGGTGGAAATGATAATGATGATCCATTCTTAGTATATTTGGTAATGTAAATATGCCCCTGAGGATTTGACACTGATCAGTTGTATCTATTTAAAAAGAAAAAAATAAGTTTTATTTAACACAAGGACAATGTTTGACATTCATCCTTATGCGTTCAACATTAAGAAGAAAATTTTACGTTTTTGCAAATTGTTACATTTCGATTCTACTATCCAGGGAACCTTATAGATGATAGAAAAAAAATTTTTGATTTTAATCCCTAGTTTTTTATTAATAACGGGTTTTTTTTATTTAACTGGAAAAATTTAAATTAAAATTTGGGAATTTTAATAATATAAAATAAAAAGAAAAAAATAAAATAAAAAAAAAATTTAAAAGAAATTAATAAAAAAAACCCATTGTTTTAACAAATGTTATACCAAGATACGGTAGGGATTTTTAAATGGAAAAACTGAAATTTGCTAGTCCGGGTTTATTTTAAAAATGGTAAATGTAAGAATTAATTTTAATTGCTTTTTTTATTTTTGTTGTGAAATTAAAATTAGATAAAATGGAGAAGCTAAATTTAAATAAAAAAATTTAAAGAAAAGTAAAATCTTCAAGTTAAAATGCAAAAAACAACAAAAAAAAATGAATCTTTTCTTTAATTATGCTAATTTTTAAAAAAAATGATGTTTTTATATTAATTCTTTAAACGTTTTAAATATTCGTTAACAATTTTGGTCTTAATTTAAGATTTAATTAAGAATTTTTAAGTTTTTTAAGTTAGCTTGTACAACCAATCAAAAAATTTTTTTTGTCAAAACATGAAAAGGTTTTATTTTATAAATAACTGGAAAGATTGTGTTTTCAAAAAGAAAAACTTTAAAAGGGTTGTGATTTTTTGGGGTTTGAATTAACAAAGTTCTTTGTTTTTTTATAAAACTTTGTTTTCTTAACAACAAGTTTTTTAACCCTTTAAATTTTTTAATAAACTTAGTTTCAAATTTTTATAATCTTTTTTACTTTTAATCAACAATTCAAAAGGGATGCCGGGGGGTTTCCCTTTTAAATTTTCCATTATTTTTTAAATTATTGTCGAAAAAAAATTTTTGTTTTCAAATTTTTTTCTTGTCCTTATAAAAATCCTCTTGGATTTTGGTTTTTATTTCTAACTTGATCGGCGTAAATTGTTTTTACATTACCTGTTTTTTTCCCTTTAATTTTAAAATAAAAAAATCTTTCATTAATTTTTTTTGAAAAATTTGAATGCACATTCCTAAAAAAGGGGTTTTTTTAAAAAAACTTTCTTTATTCTATGAATACAAAAAAATTTCTTGTTAAACATCGTTAAACTAAAAAATGAAGGTTTTGCTATATATTTAATAAAAGGTTTTCATCATGATTTAAATTTTAAAATTTTAAACCCCTCTTGCGTAAATTCCATCGTTTTTCCCGAATACAGATTTGTTCTTTAACAAAAAAAAAGTCCTTTTCAAATAAATTTTTTGCTTTAGTTTTTTTTTGGTATTAAATTTCAATTTTTTTTTTAACAAGGACTTTCTCAAAAGTTATATTTTGTGTTTTTTGTTATTTTAACCCAAATTGTGTATATTGTTAAAGTTTTTAAAATTGAATACATTTTTTTGTTTTTTCTTTAAAAGTTGGAACTATTTTTTTACATTACTTTTTTATTTCAAATTCTGTTTTATATTTTTCTATTTGGAAAGCCATTGTTGGTTTTTTTTAATTTTTTCAGGAGCTAAAGGATATCATTATGTCAGTTGAATTCTTTTGGATATTAAAGATCCATTCAACTATAAAGTTACTTTATTTTGAAATTAATTTCTTGAATTGTTTTTGGGATTAAATTTTAAATTTTCCAGAGGGAAAAGGGTTGAACATGGCCCAACGTAAAGGTTTTTGGCGTCGAGGTAATTTTTTGCTGTAAAGTTTAGGTTTAAAAATCTTTATTATTTTTTGTTTGCTTTTACTGTATTGTTTGAAATTAACTTTTCCTCCTTCCCCCCTTTTTAATAAAAAGATACATATCAATATCAGTTAAAAATCAAATTAATTCCAGCATTTTTAACTTTGCATCCCAAGCAAAACCGGACTACTAAAATAATGGAAGGATCTAATTTGTAGTACTCCAAATAGTTTTCAAAAATTTTCGAATACATCAGCTAAAAGTAATACGTCATTTTTTAAATTGTTTTAAATTTTTCCATTTTTTTAATTTTAAAATTTATTCTAAACTTTTTAGAATGTTCATTTCTTTGTCGATATGTGTTTTTTCATTTAAAATTGAATAAAAATCTTTTTAGAAGGTAATTTTGTTTTTTTGAATTTTTTAAATGAATCCATGTAATCAAATGGATAAAAACCCTTTTGTTTTTAAATTTTTTTGTGTAACGAGGTTCCCAGCTTCGCTATATTTTTTATAAAATTTCAGTTAAAAGTGTATTCAAATTTGGAATATTTTTTACTGGTTATTCCAATGATTGAGACAAAAATTGGAATGAATCAATAAAGACCATGGAAAAATCATAAATGCCATATTCTTTCCATATTGTTGGAAAAAACTTTAATTTTTTTTTTTGAATTTTCCTATTTGCGCATAATAAAATGCCGTCATCCCCTTTAAATTATGAAAAATAACGGAATTTTGTGTTTTTGTCTAAAAATTAATTTTTACATTTGGGTTAGCATTTCCTTGAATTTCTGTTATATGACAATGATACGTACTGGACTTCCCCTTCTTATTTTCTTTTTCACAGATATGACAAAATTTTGGGTTTTTAAATTCACTTTCATCTTTTTTAGACATTCTAAATTTTGTTAAAATGTTTTTTAAAATTTCTTTACTATATTTCTTTACAATTTTCCCTCTTCCTCAAGTATTTTTTAAATAAACTTATAAACTGCTTTAGGCCCTCTTTTAAATCGGGGTTGGTTTAGTAAAACTGTTATCAAAAACAACAAACAACTTTATAGCCGTAACACATTTATGCTTTTGATAGGGTTCAGAAAATTGAAGATTCGTTGTGGAAAAGCAGTTAAATTTTTTATTTATTGATTCAAAATCGCATAAATTAAAAAAGGATGCAAAACCCTTTATGGTTTTTTTTAAAAATTGTCTTTTTTCCCTTTTTCTTTTGGCTTTTTATCCCTTGAGTACATTAAATCGCTAAACGTTTGGAATAGTTCTTTTAAATTTCTTTTTTTAAAAAATTTTGAAAACTAAATTTGAAAAAATGTTTTTTGTTTTTCATTTTGTTTTGTTAAACATTAATTTTTTAAAAGTTTTTTACCCAAAAACTAATGGGACTAAAGTGGCTTTAAACCCTTTACAGTCTTTCCAGTTATTTATCTTGTAATTAGCAACAGTCACAGTGTTCTTCGTATTGATTTTTTTGATATGTACAATGGTTAAATACCTGGGGTTTTCATAACCCAGGACTCCGTCTCCGGAGGTCGAAGACCCCCCCCAAATATATTAAATGAATTTCATTTAAAATTTTAAATTTTAGGAATTTGTTTTAAATGTAACGGGAAATTTAATTCCAGTAAAATCAAGATGTTTATATGTTTTTTTAATTTTTTAAAAACTCTATGAGGGTTTTCTTTAACGGGAAAATTTTAAACTAATGACCCCATCTAAAAATTTCGTTATCATCATTCTTTATATTTAAAAAACCTTTCATTGAATTTTGTAAGGTTTTGGTAATTTAAATAATTGAAGCAGAAAAGGGACTATACTTATTCTTTTTATATAATGAGCATCAACTGACTCTATTCTCCAGCCACTTCCTTCAGAAAACCAATTACCAATTTATTTTTTATTTCATCAAAAACTTGACGTTTTAAAATTTTTTTTTTTCATTGTGTTTAAAAATTTCTAAAGCCTTTGATTGAAAAAAGTGATTTATATTTTTATCAGTTGCATCATTTTTACAAAAGAATTTTAAAAAAACGTTTATTTTTTTCCTTTTAAAGTTTTAGTTCAGATTTTAGTTTTTAAGACGTTTATAGTTAAAAATATAATTGTTCTTTGGTTTTTTAATGTAATTTTAATTTCAAATTTCTTATAATATTGATTTTTTGACTCCAATTTCCATCTATTTTTTATATTTTGAAAAAAAAAAAACTAAGGAAAAAAGGATTTAAAAAATAATAAAAAAAAAAAGTTTAAAAGAACTAAAAAATTTAAATTTATTCTTTTTCCGCTGGTTTTTGTTTCCACTTTTAATTGGTTTTTTTTCCTTTTAGCACATTTTTATTAACCCCGAATTAATAAAGGTCTTTGGAGCTGCGTAAAGGTTTATTATTTTTTTTATTAGTATCCCAATTGGTTGCAATTTAAATTTTTTGGGTTGTTTCGAAAATTTTTGGTCTTGGACAATCACATAAACTTTCAGCATTTTCTTTTCTTAAAGACAACCCGCCCTTCAAATAAATTATTTTTTAAAAGATAAGGTCTTAAATTTTTTAATTTTCAATGCAGATTTTTTTTATTCATCGTAACTATTTGTCAAGTTTTGATTAAAAAACATTTTTCTTTTTTAAAAAACTTTTTTTTTATAAATTTTTTTCTGGATTTATTTTTTCCCAAAGTGTAGTATTTTTTGGGATAATATTCTATCTACCTTTTTTATTCCATTTATTTATAATTATTATAGAAAAAAAACTTTAAAAACACCTATGAAGTTATATTGATTTGAGAAATTTTGTTTTATTATCTAATCTTTTTAATAAGATTTTTAAAATATTTTTCTAAATTGTTTCAATGGGTTTAAATTTAAAACCTTTTTGAGACATTTGTTTAACCATTCTTCGTGTAATTTGTGTAGTTTTTCAAATAATCTAAAACCAATTTGTTTTCTTCCGTTCTGTTTTTTTTTTGGTCTTTTAAGACATATTTTGGGGGTTTGGGTTTTAACATAAACAAATCATAAAAGGGTTTTTTCCGTTGGTTTTATAATTTTGATCGTTTAAGAAAGATTGTATTGCCCATCGGGGTCATTTAAACACCGTTGTGTGATGTTGTTTTTTAAAAAAAGTTTTTTAGTTAAAAAACAACGTTCAAGGACAGAAAACTCCCCCAAAATTTTAGAGAAGTAACGTTTTTTTATGACTTTTAAAGTTTTTGCTGAAAAGGAAATAAATTTTGGAAAGGGTTTGAGCGCAAATTCAAAAAGGTTAATTTTAATTATAAACAGAGCCATAACATTTTGCCATTCGTGAATTGGGTTTTGGAATTATATTTAAAAAAAGGTTAATTCTTTTAATAAAATTAAAAACGTACTTTTTCTGATGCAATATTACCTTCAATGATATAAATTTTTCTCATTATATAAAAAACTTATAGAAAAACTTTAATAAATCTTTAATAATCTTTTATAATCTTTAATTTAAAGTTTTTTAAACCCTTTTTTTTCAATCTTCTTTTTTTTATTTTATTTCCCTTTAAATTTAAATTCCTTCATGGCATTTCAAGAGGTGTTGTAAATTTTTTTCTTTCTCATTTCTATAGTATTTTAAAATATCCGAAAAAACTTTTTTTTTCTTCTTTTTTTTATTTTTTTTTCCGGATCATTGGGTCTGAACAGCTAAAGGCGCTCGGCTTTTTTTATAAGTTGTTTTATTTTGTGAGATGTGCTTTTAAAATAATTTCTTGTCGTCATGTTTTTTTCATTAGTAAATTTGGTAATTTTTGTTGGAACAGCGCAGAACTGCTACAAATATAGGAATAGCTGGAACAAGTGTAATGCGCTGAGCAACCAAAAATCCTGCTGTAATTATAACCCAGTACTTACTCTCCCCCAAAATTTATAAATTTTTCTGTAAGCAGCAGCTAGTTTTGTTAAATGAATAATTAATGATTATTTTTTCTATTCCCTTATTATTAGAAATTAGATTTTTATTATCATTTATATAAATTAAATTAATATTTTTCAAATTAAATTTCTTCCAATTCACTAAATGGGACCCAAATATTAAATTTTTCATTTTAACCCTTTCCCTTTTCTAAAGCTTGTTTTTTTTTTTATAGTCTCGTCGATAACTCTTTCTATTTTAAAAATTCTTGTGTAGTAGGTAAAAGTTTTTTTGTTTTAAAAAAAGAACCTTGAATTATTTCTCTTTTTTAAAACTTTAAAAGTGGTGTTTGGGATTTTTATTTTAATTCCCTAAATTAAAATATTTCCCTTTTTCCAGTTTGGTGTATACCTTTTTTTAAAAAGTCTTTTAAGTTTGCTTAGCGAAATCGATCCCAAATTTTAAATTTTGCTTTACTCTTTGGTATCTTTAAATTACCATATAAGTTAAAGTAAAAAGTACCTTTATTTAAATTTTTACTAGCTTCGGTTGGGTCATTTTATACTAGAATGTTTTTTTGTTAATTATAACCTATCCTGCAAATTTTCTAAATAAGTATAAGATTATTTGCGTAAAAAATTTCCACATTATTCTTTTTAAACTTCTATTAAATCTTTTATTTTCAGCCTTTTCCCTTATTTAAATGTATGTCATATTAATTTTATTTATTTAAAAATGATTCAAAATTTTTATTATAAAAATTTTTTTCCTTTTACCCATAATTTTTTTGGGAAACCCGCAGTTTCGGGGGCTTTGTCCCCGAAATTTATCTTTTGAAAATATTTTATTAAAAGCTTCAGTAACGATTCTCCCGTTTTATTCTTTAATGGAAAACCCAAGCATATTTACTAAATATTCAATTTAAAGGTTTTAACAAGTACTTTACTCCTTTATTATATTTTTTAAAAAAGCTTTATGTCAATAAATAGTGACCAAGTATCTCAATGTTTAACTTCACTTTCTTTTCCTAAAATTTTTTTTTTAAATTTGGTTTGTGTAATTTTCTGCTAATTCATCGCTCCCGGGTGTTTGGGACAGTGATTCCGGGGGTTACTCTACCCCCTTTCCGTTTTTTGACTTTTGTTGGGTGTTAAACCCATGGGAAAAGTTGTTCCCTTTCCAAGCCCCAAATTTTTATTTTGTTTTTTTATTGGTTTCACAATAAATGTTTTGCAAACTTTTCCCCAAAAGTTTTTGATTTAGTTTTATTTAAGTCGGAAAGCATTTTTTTCGCATTTACCCTTTTTTTCCCGGTCAAGCAAAAATCATGGTCCATACATAGCATCGTTCATTGACGGGGGTCCTTATCTAAAGCGTTTCCGGGCCCCCAATAACAAAAACGGAAGTGTTAACCCCTTTTTTGGGAATAAAGGTAACATTGCTTTGTGAATATAATTTCACCCCAGAAGTTTTAAAAAATTTTGGTTTTTTATTACCCCGGGGCACACTGAGCCTTAAAAAAGTCTACCTTTTTTTTTTATGTAAATTTTGAGGGTTATGCTTTTCAATAAAATTTTCCTTTCTTTTACACAAAATATTTGTTTTTTATTCATTTATTTTATGTATTTAAAATTTTTTAAAAAAACATTTTTCTAAAAAATGGGTTTTGGTTTGGACTCGAACTACACCCCCCTAAATTGTGTTAAAAGTAAGATAATACTTAATTTTTTCTAATCCTTAAGCGGTTATGTTGTAAAACATAAAGACTATGTTGTAAATGTTTTATAAAAAAAGAAATCCTCAAAACCCTTTGAGTATGGGATAGGCATGCGCATGGTTGAAAAATTTTTATTAAAAAAAGGCAAAAGCCCTGTGTGTACATTTATTTTAACCCGCGCCCGGGGAAATTTTTTTCGTGCACACCGACGCCGGGGGGGAAACCATTAGTTTTCCTAAGAGACCTATCTGTGGTACCTACAGCTGGTTTTTTTTATTCATCAAACCTACCCCGGGTTTTTCAGCCAGAATTTACCTTTAACCCCATTGTTCGTTTCCCCTCGAAAACCCTTGAATTTAGGACAAGAAAGAAGTAAGGCAATTTAGTTATTAAACTTTACGGGAAAAATTTTTTGTGCAACCAGTAAATGTATACGAGGCTGTACCGTTAACAGCAAAACGACCAGTACACAAACCCCTACTGCAAGTACCTTTAACGACAAGGAAAGTCAGATAAACTTCGGAAAAATAAGCGTAACCCCAACTGACTCAATGATATAAAAATTGAAACCCTTCTTATTAACGTTAATTTTTTTATTTTAATAAAGTTATGGTTTGAAAAATTTTCATAAATTTTTTTTTTTTTGTGTTTAAAATTTTTCAAAGACTTTTTGTTTTTAATAAAAACAACTCCTAAAAATAAATTTTTTTTTTTCCAAAATTTTAAATTAAAAAAATTTGTATGAATTTAGTTATAAAGGGAGGGGTTTTCTTTTTTTTTTAATTTCAATTATTAAAGGGGGATGATTTGTAAATAACCCGACTTGTTATATTGTTTATTTTTGCATTTTTTTCCCGGGCTGTGTTATTTTTAGTTTGAAATTTTTTTGTTTTGGATAATAATTTGTATTTTTTGGTACGTGTACATTTTGTGTCGTTTTTAATGTCTTTAAAAGTTTTTTTTTCTATGTAGAAGGATTACAAAAAAAGGAAATAAAAAAGGATTTAAACAGAAAAAATGTGGTCTAAAAATTTAACCACATTTATTTTACTTCCTGTATGCTATATTAGGGGAAACTTATTCTTTCATTTTTTTCTCGGTGTAGTGTTTAAGTTTTTTAAATGGAAATATTTTGAATAAATATTGTTTTCTTATTTTAAATCATCTTTAGTTAAATTTGAGGTTTTCATTCGGTTTAACTAAAGTTTAAAAAATTTTCGGGTCCAAGTTGTATTTTAAGTTTAAAGGGGAAGGTTAAAAGTCCACTTAAAAATAGGGTATGGGGGGTAAGGAGGTCATACTGTTTTCGCACCCTTATTTTACATTTCTATTTGTTTTAAAAAAATGAGTCATGTTATTAATGTATGTATCGACATTAAAACGCCGAAAACGTATCAAGAAAGTAGATGAATTGCATATTAAAAGAAATCTTTCAAAAAATTGAAAATTGTCACTTTAAAGAGGAGGTGGAAGGGGGGTGGTGGTAAAATAAAACGAAATTAGCCAAAAAAAATTAAAGAAAGAAGCGGTATTCATCTTTAATGCGACGAAGAAGGAAAATGCCGTTTTCTATTGGTTCACCCGGTTTTTCACGTGATAAAAAAAAGGGTTCTTATTGCTTTTTCCGTAGATTTAAAAACAATTCAGAATAGGACCGATTCGCCCCAAAAAGTAACAATGACATAAATATTTTTTTACCTTTAAAAAACATTTATGTGATTGTTCACAACGAAGCACGACCCTGGGGGCTTTTTGGGAAATATAAGAGTGAAATAAATGTTGATGAAAAAGGGCAATATTTTTTTTGCCAACAATACCTTAACAAAATTTTATTTTCCTATTGGGCGAAAATACCCACGAAAGACCAGGGAAAAAGTGACCCGGGATGCGCCAGGGCCGCAAAATCCAAATTTATAAAGTAACAGTTTGAGGTCCCCCTCGTTCAAGGAAATCGTTTGTTTAATCATGAGAAACCTAAACGCCCAAAAAAAAATGTCCGACAAATTATTCCGTAGTGTTTCGACGTTAGCTCCAGGATAACAAGAATATTTGACCAATGACAACGATAGTTTTAAATGGAAATGTCACAAAAGAATGACCCAAAATCTGGATGTAAACAGCCATTCTGAATTATTTAACGAAGTTTTACAGTCCAACGCCGTGTACAGGAAAACATCGAAATTTACAAGTATATCCCATCCTTACTGCAGTAAACCAGAGTGTAACTGTTAACAAATATGTTGTGTATTAGATTACCATAGATATTCAACCAAATCACTTAAGATAAAACCAGAAATTAGCCAAAATAAAATTAAAGAAAGAAGCGTGCTATTCACTCTTGAATGCTGACGAAGAAGGAAGATGCCGTTTCTCTATTGGTTCAACGGTATCACGTGATAAAAGGAATTCATTGATTGGCTTTTACCGTAGTATATAAATTAACATAATTCAGAATAGGACCGATTCGCCCAAAATGTACAACAATGACATAAATAATTTTATCTACCTATAAAATACATTTATAGTAACAGACAGTTGGCTAACTTGGAAAAGAGGCCTGGTTAACAAATCCGTAGGCATTTTTTAGTACAATATGGTATCATACCTTAAAACGTTTGTTATTCTTTCTTCTATTCGACCTGGGTGGATACCAGGCTCAAAAATACATTTTTAAATTTTTGTGAGGCCCCAAAAGGGAACAATTAGTTTTTTTCTCAATTTTAAGGGAAATTAAATAAAAAAAATTCATTTTTATCATTTTTTCATGAAATGTGTATCTGTTTTAGATTAAATGTATTCCAATATGAATAAATATGTTCATCACACTAATTATTTTAGAATTTGAGGCCCATTACAGGGTTTTTAAAAAAAAAATTGAAATTTTTGATAGGTATCGCATAATTTAGAAGTATACTGATTTTACTCTATTTGTGAAATCTCTGCGATAGTAAGGTTGAATATTTAAGGTTCAGGTGTGTAACAGGCATTCTAATACACAAAATAGTAAACACGGCACCACTATGGGGTCATGTTTTTGTAGAATAATTGAAATTTTAAGTTTATTGAAAACAAATTGGTAAATTGCCCTCTTCTTTCATATGTTCTAAACCATAAAATTTACCAGAATATTTTCTTCGCAGCAATTTAATGTTTGTTCTTTGGTAGTTACTTTACACCCCCCTCCCCACCACCCCCCACCAAAAAAGTAAATAAATAAAATAAATAAATTATGAGGCTCCAAAGGGCTTTAAATTACTCACATTTCATGATAATTTTGATAAATAAATAGTTATTAGTTAACAGAATCATAGCTGAAATATACTTAGCATATGACGATTTATGATTCACCATTTTGTATGTGTGGTGGTATTCACATCTCTTTAATAGGAACTTTAACTAATATGCTATAGTATAAAAATAGCTCAAAGACAAGATTATTCTTAAATGTGTGCCCTCTTGATATACTAGTTGCAAGCCTACAATTATATTCTTTGGCAATGTCACCTATACATGTGTCTTTATTCATCTGATCTCTTGTAACATTAGAAATATACCCCAAACAACAATCATATCACTTGATTCAGCTAGCCAGAGAGACAAGTCAAAGACATTTTAATCAATTTGGTATCAGCGGAGCAGTTGTCAAGTATTTAGGTTTCCGCTGCTCAATCTGGAGGTCAGCATTTCATGTACCACATGACACCAGTACTGGTTTGGGTCCACTTCAGTAGATGTCACAATGACACTGCACAGCTGATAGTTACATTTTATTATTGTAAGTATTTCATTACCTGAAAAGGATAACTGATATTCATGTGAACATGTAGCACCTATTTTCCCAACCAGCTACGTTTTTGGTAGGTGGTGTTTATGAAGTAGCCATAAAGCGGCTAGAAAATTCTAATATTTCCAAAAATAATGTAATCATTAGTATTCTGTGTAATTTTGTGCCTTGCAGATTGTAGATATCGGCTCTTTTTTGTCCTCATATATTCGCCTCTATTCACGCTAAAGGAATAAGAATGTTCAGGACCTGTGAAATCTGTTTGTTTACGTTTTTGATAATAGATTAAGTATGTATATGTTGTTGTTCGTTATTAACGATAGTTATACTTGTAAGGATTCCCGAGAGTAAGCATTTTTATGTACAAATGACTACATGAAACGATTTTCCTGGCACCTTAGTGATGGTCAGGGCTAGATTCTAACCTGAGGGCCCTCCATGTAGTTTCAGCTCAATATTAAAAATTTGTTAATGGTCATTTTTTCAGTTCTAGGCTTATTATGCTTTAGAAGCCTATTTTGCTCAGGTTAAAAGAACTGAATAGAAGTCTTAATAGTTGTTAGGCTTACTTTGTATCCAATTTACAGAAACATTTGGTATTGTATATACTCTGCCATTACGTCTTTTATTGACACTGTCATGCAACTCTGAAAAGTTGGAAGGATTAGGAGAAAGATTTACTTCACGTTTTTACTGGAAATCTAAGATGTGTTTTTGCATCTGACAGTTCCAAATCTATGCTCCACTTTGTTCCTTTGTGTGTCTTTCTTGTTGTCTATATATTTTACTTTGTTCATGTATATTAAGTGTAAAGTTAATCGAACGTAGGTTTTCTTAATGAATATTTGTCCATGCGATTTTTTTGTCTAGCCTTGTGCTTTGTAATTACTCTCAAAAAATAAAAATGCAACATCCATTCTTCAGGACAGTTTAAGCATGACTTGTGTTACATGAGCATATGGCGCCTGTGTTGTAATTCATTTCACTACCACCTTAGAAACCCATATTAATTACATTTTGATATACAGAAATTCGATAATCAGTAAGGAATGACATACCAAATATCCGTAAAAGTCTTGGTACTGTTAAATGATTAATAAATTGACCAAGAGTTTAAATTTGGTAAGTTTGAAATTTTTACCTTGCAAAACACTTTTGTGTGATGCAGACGCGATTACAACCATTTACGTGTAATGTCACACAAGGTTTTCTATATTGTAGTAGTATTATTACATCTGGTGACTCTTTCAAAACAACTAAATGTCAATTGGTCTTATAGCATACAACTGCTTTTTGAAAAAATGCATGTTCTGGCCAATGATAAAGTGCGAAAACGGTTTTAATAACAATAGCTGTGCCCAAAAGCCTTGCGCTCGATTATTCAACTACTTCTAAGTTTAACAAGGACCATGATTGGGCAAGACTTACACAACCATATATTGGTTACTTCCCGATGTTTGATGACCGGAAGCACTATGTGAAATTTTAATCAAATGCATGTAGTTTCTGAAATACACCTTGTTTTTTTAGGTACATGCTAAACTTTTACCAAATATTCTAGGTTGAAAACGAATCATATTTTGTATTAAACTCAGTCAAGATCATTTTTATTTCAAAAGGTTAGATGGCACAAAAGCCTTATGTAAAGTTTTAATCCAACACATATATTGGTTGCTAAGATATGAACTTACATGCAAAACTTATCCAAGGTGAGGATTCTTCAAATGCACTGGGATTTTGAAAAGTTTGGCAATTTATATGTGTATGTCAATGTACATCAAATATTTACACACAATTTTTTGCACAAAAAAAAAAAAAAAAAAAAATGAAATATTTCAGTATTCCATATTTGGGTAATTTGATTATATGTGTCTCAAAAGTTAGTACCAATAAACTGATAGTTTACGCACTCTTATTGTAGTAACACTTAAATGAAAATATTTTTTGTCCCTCCGTGCATTATTTTATCACGAGCGGGCACCTGGGTAGAACCACCGACCTTCCGTAAGCCAGCTGGATGGCTTCCTCACATGAAGAATTCAACGCCCTGAGTGAGACCTGAACCCACATTGATGAGGGGCAAGTGATTTAGGAAATGAAATGCAGCGAAGTAACATGTATATGTAATATATATTGGCTCTACAATTTCTTGAAATTCTCAGAGTTACTAATTCTATATGTATCAAAGTGTTTTGTGAAAGTCTCGGTTTTAGTGTTCTCAGACCTCAATAGAAAGTGATGCTGCAATAATAAAAAAAATAAAATGACTTTACACAATAAGTTTTAGTACAGTTAATGTTTTAAGACTACGTGAGTATATACAACACTTAACTGAACGTTACGTTGATGGCAAAAATGATATTCAGCATGTCCGGTTAAAATTGTTCATTTTGAGTGTAATTCCTTGTGGGGCCTCTTGAATTATATATGAAATTTCAAAGAAAATGTAATATGTCTTAGTTTTTTATATGCACTGGATACTATAGAGGATAAACATTCATTTCTTAATTACATGTTAATACCAATGTACCGTAAATTTTAACATATTGGATACGTCACACCACCATGTAAATGCCGTGTGACGGAGAACCCCAATTTAGGGCCTCTTAGTCTTTAATTTCACTTGAAAATTACATTTATACGTCAAATTATATAATATAATTGAATCTTTCCTCTCTATTATATATTTAAGTCAGATTTACCTTAACCTGTAATTTAAACAACATTTTACTTTCATTATTATTTCTTATCACATGCACCCCTTTTAGGGCCTCACGAAAACTTGAATAGGGATATTTGAGCTTGGTATCCACCCTAGCTGAATTCCATATACCCCAACGAACATTTTGATGTATGATACCATATTGTACTAAGAAATGCCTACAGATTTTTTTCTCAGGGCTTTCGCCAACTGTCTATAACAACAAAGGGAAGTTAATCTTCGTCTCATGATGGTGTATAATTGTGCCAAGTTACATCAAAATCCCTCCATGCATGAAGAAGAAATGCCTCGGACAAAGTCATTCTTGTATCTGACCTTTGGCCTCTTAAGTGTGACCTTCACCTTAGACCTAGGGACCTGGTTCTTGCGCATGACACTCCGCCTCGTGGTGGTGAACATTTTTGCCAAGATATATCAAAATCCCTCCATGCATGAAGAAGATATGCTCCGGACCAATTTTTTTAAGAAAATAAGATAAAGGGGAATAACTCAAAAAATAGGCAAGTTAGAGTTATTGTTCTTACACACTGCACTTCCTCCCAATGTGTTCTATCAGTGTATGAAGTTTGAAGAAAATCCCTCCAGTACTTTTGGAGTTATGCTTCGGTCAAAGTTTGTTGCGGACACACGGACGCATGGACGGAGAGCATTTCTAATATCCCCTTTGCCTTTGGCGGGGGGATAAAAAAACTATGACACATTTCGGATCCTCCATCACATGAGAAAGGTCAAGGGCATGGTACTGCTCACAAACTAAAAGAATGACCCTTGGCCCTATTTTCTGTGGTTGTGTAGTATTTATTGTAATTCTTTTGTTAAAATTCTAAGTCCACAAAAAACACCTTACCAGGTAAAGATACCTTAAAATACACCTAAAATTTGAAACAACATCTATGTTGTACCACAGGAAAGTGGTCTTGGTTTTTCCCTACAGTCAATTATAAACAAGAGTGCCAGAATGTCACAATATACGCCCGTCACAGCAAATTTCTTTACACTAGCACCTGTATTTGCAAATGGAATTTTAATTTACTAGTTGTTTACAATGTTGTTTTTTTTAAATTATTGTAATTCTTTTATTTTCCTAAGTCCACAAAAAAAATCCTTACCAGGTAGAGATACCTTAAAATACACCCATAATTTGAAAGTAACATCAATGTTGTACCACAGAAAAGTGGTCTTGGTTTTTCCCTAGGGTCAATTATAAAAAAGTTACAATGTAAGTTATTTATAGTAACAACTAAGGGAAGTTAATCTTTAAAGAGAGAGAGAGAAAAAAAAAATTAAAAAAAAAATACAAGTCCAAATAAAAATCCTTACCAGGTAGAGATAGCTAAATACACCTCAGAATTGGATGTAACATGCATGTTGTACTACAGAAAAGTGGTCTCCATTTTTCCCTACGACTTGTTATGAAAAAGTTACAATATAAGCTATTTATAGTAACAGCAAAGGGAAGTTATTCAAAAGAAGGGATCAGTGCATGACACTCCGTCTCATGATGGTGTACAATTGTGCCAAGTTACATCAAAATCCCTCCAGGCATGAAGAAGAAATGCTCCGGACAATGTCATTCTTGTATCTGACGTTTGGCCTCTAAGTGTGACCTTGACCTTAGACCTAGGGACCTGGTTCTTGCGCATGACACTCCGTCTCATGCTTGTGAACCTTTGTGCCAAGTTGTATCAAAATCCCTCAATGCATGAAGAAGAAATGCTCCGGACAAAGTTTTAATTCTTGTATCCTTGACCTCTAAGTGTGACCTTGACCTAACCCCTAGGGACCTGGTTCTTGCGCACGACACTCCGTCTCAGGGAAGTTAATCTTTAAAGAGAGAGAGAGAAAAAAAATTTTAAAAAAAATACAAGTCCAAATAAAAATCCTTACCAGGTAGAGATAGCTAAATACACCTCAGAATTGGATGTAACATGCATGTTGTACTACAGAAAAGTGGTCTCCATTTTTCCCTACGACTTGTTATGAAAAAGTTACAATATAAGCTATTTATAGTAACAGCAAAGGGAAGTAATTCAAAAGAAGGGATCAGTGCATGACACTCCGTCTCATGATGGTAAACAATTGTGCCAAGCTACATCAAAGTCCTTTCATGCACGAAGAAGATATGCTCCGGACAAAGTTTTTATTCTTGTATCCTTTGACCTCTAAGTGTGACCTTGACCTTAGACCTAGGGACCTGGTTCTTGCGCACGACACTCCCTCTCATTATGGTGAACAACTGTGCCAAGCTACATCAAAATCCTTCCATGCATGAAGAAGATATGCTCCGGACAAAGTCATTCTTGAATTTTTCGTTCTTGTATCCTTTGACCTCTTAGTGTGACCTTGACCTTAGACCTAGGGACCTGGTTTTTGCACATGACACTCCGTCTCATGATGATGAACAATTGTGCCAACTTTCATCAAAATCCCTCCATGCATGAAGAAGATATGCTTCGGACAGTCATTCTTGAATTTGACCTTTAACCTCTAAGTGTGACCTTGACCTTAGACCTAGGGACCTGGTTCTTGCGCATGACACTCCGTCACATGATGGTGAACAACTGTGCCAAGTTTCATCAAAATCCCTCCATGCATGTAG
Organism: Mercenaria mercenaria; assembly: GCF_021730395.1. NCBI lineage: Eukaryota > Metazoa > Mollusca > Bivalvia > Venerida > Veneridae > Mercenaria > Mercenaria mercenaria. Next base: position 45,613 of record NW_026463674.1, read on the forward strand.
AAGATATGCTCCGGACAAGGTCTGTGGACGCCGCCCGCCCGCCAGGGGCGTTCCCATAATACGTCCCGTTTTTCAAACGGGCGTATAAAAAGTATATGCTGGAAAAAAAAAGAACTGACCAGTCAATTTCTTTCCCCATCTGACAGGTCAAGTATATGCTGGGGGGGGGGGGGGGGGAGAACTGACTGGTCAATTTCTTCCCCCTCCTGATAGGTCAAGTACTGGCTAGGGGGAAAGAACTGACTGGTCAATTTCTTCCCCCATCTAACAGGTCAAGCATGTGCTAAGGGGGAAAGAACTGACTGGTCAATTTCTTCTGACAGGTCAAGTATATACTAGTGGGGAAAGAACTAACTGATCAATTTCTTCTCCCCACCCGCTAGGTCAAGCACTGGCTAGGGGGGAAAGACCTGACTGGTCAAATTTCCCCAACTGACCAGTCAAGTACTGGTTAGGGGGAAAGAACTGACCAGTCAATTTCTTCTCCCTCTTGACAGGTCAAGTATATGCTGGGAGGAAAAGATCTGACCGGTCATTTTCTTCCCCCACCTAACAGAGCAAGTACTGGCTAGAGGTAAATGGACTGACCAGTCAATTTCTTCCCCACCTGACAGGTCAAGTATATGATAGGGGGAAAGAACTGACCGTTAAATTTCTTCTCCCCACCCAAAAACTCAAGTTCTGGCTAGGGGAGAAAGATCTGACTGGCCAATTTCTTCCCGCACCTGATAGGTCAGGTATATGCTAGGGGGGAAAGAACTGACTGGTCAATTTCTTCTGCCCACCGACACGTCAAGTATTGGCTGCTAAGGGAGGAAAAAACTGACTGGCCAATTTCTTCCCCCATCTGACAGGTCAAGTATATGCTGGGGGGAAAGAACTGACTGGTCAATTTCTTCTGACAGGTCAAGTATAATTATGCTAGAGGAGAAAGAACTGACTGATCAATTTCTTCTCCCCCACCGACAGGTCAAGCACTGGCTAGGGGGGAAAGAACTGGCCGGCTAATTTCTTCCCCCACCTGACAGGTCAAGTACTGGCTAGGTGGGGGGAGAACTGACCAGTCAATTTCTTCCCCCACCTGACAGGTCAAGTATATGCTGGGGGAAAAAGAACTGACCAGTCAATTTCTTACCCCACCTGACAGGTCAAGTATATGCTGGGGGTGGGGGGGGGGAAGAACTGACCAGTCAATTTCTACCCCCACCTTACAGGTCAAGTTTATGCTAGGGTAGTCTGGCTACCGACTAGATAATCTTCTTTTTTTTTTTAGAACAAATAATTCTGTTAAAAACTCTGACTTCATCAGTCCTGGCTCTGATTATCTAGTCTGGTAAACTCTGGTCAGAGCTTGTGACCGATATCTCATGATAAACCGTTAGCTGACCGATCACAAGTATGGCACACTGCAATAAATTTCTCCTGTGGATAGAGATCTTAATCAGCAGTTAGTTTACATGTGGTCATCATGTCTTTATGAGCTGAGATTCAGTTTTGTGTTACAGTTTAATCTGGTTAGTTTTAATCATACACCAAAAAAAATCAGAAAACGTCTGAATTATTGCCCTTAGTCTTCTATAATAATTATGCAAAAACTATATAATACCTAAATGAAAACATTAAATAGTCTTCTTATTGGTTAGATTAATAAATATGTATAAACTATTTAGAAGTGCATTATGTTACTTTGAAAACAGTAATTAAGTCTAATCATATAACACAGTGCATAATACAATAAAAAATCATTTACTGTTCCATTAACAACAGTTTAACCAACAAGTAATAACATATTACGTAAATATATTCAATAGTGTATCCTCAGCTGCAAATACTGCATTGGCAAAAGTGCAAATGATATTTGTTTTAACATAAACAGATATTGAATGATGCTGAACAGATATTCAATTGAAGTTGGATATTATAAGGCACAATGAATACATGTATTTTAACAATGGATTCAGCATTAGATGACAATAAAAAGTGTTAAGATGTACTTAAGGCATATTTAGATGGAAATGATGTTCTTTATATTTTTTCTTGATTTTCAAAGATAGTTTAGAAACAGAAACTCATTTTCTGATGTTCATAATAAGACCAAACAACAATTTAAAACAAAGATCATTTTTCGCCAAAATCTAGAGATCGGTGCCCTTACCTAGCAAAACTTGGATTCAAAGTCTTGCATATTTGTTACAATTATTATGAAGCAAATATTTGTCAATCTTTTTACACACTGCATTTTTTTTTATAAAATTTCAAATAATATTTATATTTATAGAATACTGACATGTTTAGTATCAGAATGCTTGTCTTTTAAAGTTTAAGTTGATTTAAAAATTAGTTTTTGTAAATTCTTATGTTTATTTCAATCATTGGAAATTTTCATTTTCTTTTACTATAGGGAATTACTTAAGTGTCAGATTATGTTAAGCTGACTCTCAAAGTCTCAAAAAGATTGTTAAGCCAGGAAGCCAAGCTGTCAACTTGTAATAATGCTTTGTGTTGTTTTTCCTGTTCTTCTGTTTAATCATTAAGTACCTGCCAAATATTGTGTTACATGATAACTAAGTAATTACTTAAGCCATATGTGTAAATATGTCACATGTCATTTCACATAACCAATGAGAATCCTTCATATATTTTAACATGATGTTTCTTTTAATTTAAAATAGCATATTCTTGCACTTTACTTTTAGATGTCAAAGTAGAAGGTGTTCCTTCATAAAGATTAACTTTCACTATTTTCATTTGTGGTGTTCCACATGGACTTTAGCATTTAAATTTGTGTTTGATGTTCCAACATATTCTGGTGAACCAGATAAATATCTTTTGTGCGAAAACATTGGAACTTTAGTGAATTTAAACAGATAAAATACACTGGACTTGAATTATTCTTAATGTAGTGCGAATTGCCGCATAATACTACTGTGATAACTTTGATTAAAATGAAGAATAATTTTCTTTGTATGGGAATGAAAGGAGTACATATATGAGTGTGACTTTTGCAAAATAGGCACCAATTAACAGGTCTGCAACGGCAATTTTTAATTCTGCATATATGGAAAAATTATAAAGATTTAAAGCCTTAAAATATTCAATCAAAGATAATCCCTGCATGACCACGTTGAAATTAACTGAAAGTGGCATTAAGGATCTGAAAAGATTTTCAACCCGTGCAAAAAAAATTATAATCAAGTTATATTTCACATTTCGAGACGTCTGCTAACAGGAAAAAAAATCTTTTTACATAACAGTTATCATAGTTACCGTTTCTTCTCAATGATGCAGTGTTATAAATTTACATTTTGTTATAAATGCTCTTGCTAGTAGCTGCTGCCCCCGTGTGCACATGAGTTCAAAACATAACTCGGGATTAAAATGAAATAATTGTTATACATAAAGAGTTAAATGAAGTAACTTCTTCAAAGAAAATAAGTATACCACAAAATAGAAAAGAGTATGTGCAATATACTATACACACATTTTATGATGGGGGTATTTTGATCCATTGTATATTACAATCCGCATTTCCTTATTTTAGCAATTAAGACATGAATTATAATACGTGTATAGAATTAATCATCTGTACAACATCTATTTCTAAAATAAATCATTCAAATTAAAAAAAAAAAACAGAAAGCATGATATATAAAAGGTATAAACAATATCATTAATCCACTATGTATCAATTATCCATTAGGTATTCTTCCTAGTTCAATATTTTTTACCAAAGTGCTGCCGATAATCTACAGATCAAGGTTGTTCACAGCAGGGACTGTTTATAAACCTGTGTGAATGGCAATAAATATCCTAGAACCCCCACACCATGTAACATGATCATTATCAGATGTAACAGCTTGACCTGAGACGAAGGTCATCTCCAGGATTTAGGAGATGATCAAACCAATGGATGGATCTGGGCTGTCAATCAAACTAATTGTTATCTATGATATTGACCAATAAGATAACGCGGATTATTCAGTGCACTTCCCTTGTTGCTTACCAGCCATTACTTCCCACAAGCTTTCACTTAGAAACCGTTAATGACTAATTCTTATAAGTTTGATACAATTTTTTTTCGAAGGAAATGGTGTTGAGGTGTGCGTTGGGAATATGTAACGCCGACGAACGGTACCCGGAAAGGCTAGAAGGGGGAAGATTTATTTTTTTCTGTAAACCAAAGGCAAATTTAGCAAAAATGTAAGAGTTGAAAGTTGAACGGATCAATAAGCAATCTGCTCAAATGTAATCCTAATAAACTTTATATTAAAACTGCCGTGTGTGTGTGTCATTAATGTGCATGGTATCATATAATAACATACATAATACATCATGAATCGTCTGTCTCTCTTTACTCATTAGTCTGTGACCGGAATTTTAATTTGAATTGGCTCTATTTATTTTAATTTAGGCCGAACGCGGAATTATTCAGTTCATGACATTAGATGTATAAGTCATTTATATCTTATTTCCTACAAAAGTAACAGCTAACCTTCTTCAGCAATGCATTCTCGCAATTGAAAGTATGATCTATATTTTCGCATTTGACTGTATGTGAACTATACTATATAAAAATGTTTTATTAAGCGACCGATCTTCTTACACAGAACAATGTTAAACATAGAGCGCACATTCAACGAATCATTAATAAAGTCAAAACACATACATGTAAAACAATTTTACATAAAATACCAACATCATTATCATCAAAAATGTAAATAAGATCTGGACAGTGCATGGCATATTAACTTTATTTCAAGGATCAAACGTAAGCTTATAAAGATAAATATTTGGGAGTGGATTTTAATACTTTCTTATTATTTATTGTGTAATGATATTTCCCCATTTTGTAGACAGCAAGTATGACAACAGTATCCCCTGTTTCAACACCATTCTGTTTTATTCTAGGAAGTCTGACAATTGATAAGTTTAAACTGGTTTTCTTGTCGGTTGCTTGCTTTAAAATGCAATTTAAAAAAAAGAAGAAATATACGCACATGTCCATGCCGGTTTAGCATGTCGCTGATTATTTTGTTTCATATGTTTATTTTACCTTCCGACAATCGTAAACTATTTATAACTACCATCAATACTATGATATAATAAATGCAAATGGATTCGTTTTATCTGTTTGTTTTCTCTTTTTTCATTTTTATTTTATCTTTTTTGTTTGCAAAATAAAGACATATTTAATTATATGAACTGTCAAGTTGACAGATCACAGGTTTTCGTTTCCTTGTTTCCAGCGGTCTAGCAACAACAACATGGTTAATAGGTTTCGGCAAGATCTTTGTGCCATTGCTGTGATAGACTTGTGCAACTTTGCTGGTCTGGAATTTGTTTAATTTAATTGTGGAGGAGATTTAATCAGCCCTATGACATGCGAACAATGTCCGGCCGCACTGAAAACAAAATTAATAAGACTAATGTTCAAAATTTTGTAAGTTGGCACGGACAACTTAGTTCTGAAATATACACAAAGCATGGACATATGTTTATTTTTAAGACAACTGCGTGATATTTTACAAATATATATTATAATATAATGGGAATTGATATCACAGCGGTGATCGACAGGTCCGCAATCAGTTTCAACAGCAGCGCGAGCGCAAAACATACTTGTAAAATAAGACAGTAGAGTATTACGCAACATTAATAAAAAGCTATTGAACCAATTAATAAAGTTCTTTATCTGTTGAAAATGTTATCTTGATGTAAGAAATCAGTTACACCATATGTGACTGCACATGGTGTTTGATATTTTTATCGTATTAGCCTAGCGTGGAAATACAGTCCCTACGATAAAAGTGGACATAATATTTTGATCAAATAATTTACATAATAATCTAAGACGCAATTCCTTTTCAAATGTTGTTTAAAGGATAACTAAGATTATAATTATACCATGCATCTGCATAAGGACTAAACAATTTTCCTGCCAGCAATATCTAGCGAAAGACGGAAATTTTCTTTGAGAACGCCAACATTTTGCGCTAACTTTTACCGTAGTTTCTTCTGAGTCAACCTTAATGTCATGTACATAACCTTTAGTAAAACAATTAAGCCTCCCTGACAGCTATCTTTGTGCATTTTGGTTCACAACTTGGTACTAAGAATTTCACAGAGAAATCATCTGAAATACTTTCTAGCGAGTCAATCGCTAATGTACATTAATCGGCCATTTTGAAAGAAGCTTGTGGGAAGCAGCAACATTAACTAAGGGGCGGAGTTTTTTGATCGGTTGACGGATCCATGCATTTTGCACAGACTGTATGTTTTGAGAAGACAAGGGACATAATTATACAAAATTTGAATAGCCTCAGGAGTTATCTCCTTTGAACAAAACATACGGTCTTAACACAGACTAATGCTAGGGGGGAAGAACTGACAGTCAATCTCTTTTTCCCCACCCAACAGGTCAAGTACTGGCTAGGGGGAAAAGAACTCAGACCTGGTCAATTTACTTCCCCCGCCTTACTGGTCAAGTACTGGCTAGGTGGGAAAAGAACTGACCAGCAGTAATTTCTTTACCTCTGGAAGAAACAGGAAAAAGGCCATCAATTAAAAAAATATTACAGAAATTAAAATAAGTTCATTTAAAAACATTTCTTTAATTTACACAACATATGAAACATATGTCTTATTTCATATGAAATTTAAATGAAAACCGACTATCGGAAATAAAAAACAGACTAGTTAAGAATAACCAGTTCCAATTCACTAACAGGGGAAATAATTGACTAGCCAGGAAAACTGACAAGAGGGGAGGGGGAAGAATTGACTAGTTAGTTCCCCACCCATATATCCTATATATGTCTATGCAAAACTTGGGACCCCAAGGGTGGGGCCTCTTTTCACCCCAGGGGCATAATTTGAACAAATTTCATAGAGGACCATTAGATGATGTCACATGCCAAACATCAAGTCTCTACGCCTTGAAGTTTTGGACAAGAAGATTTTTAAAGTTTTTCCTTTCGGTTGCCATGCCAACCAGACTTCTGCATGGAATTCAATTCTTTGAACAATTTTGAAAGGTGACCAACCAAGGATCATTCCTGTGAAGCTTGGTGTAATTCTGCCCAGTGGTTTTTAAGAAGATTTTTTTAGAAATTGCTAACGGAAGACACACAACAAACTTTGAGCGGTCACAAAAGCCAGAGAGCATGGTCACTTTTCCTTAAATGTATATAGTGGAAACTTTTAAAAATCTTCTTGTGTGAAACTGCTGGTCCGATTTTAGAATAATTTTACACAAATGGTTCGTGTGATCCTCTACCACGAGTGTTTAAATTATTTTGATTCGTCAAAAAACATGGCTGCCAGGAGACATGGTCACTTTTCCCTTCATGCATATAGTAGAAACTTCTTCTTGTATAAAACTGTCAGCCTGATTTTAAAATAATTTCACACAAATTGTCTTTGTGTGACCTACAAATACTGTTCAAATTTTTCTGATTCATCAAAAAACATGGCTGCCAGAGGGCGTGGTCACTTTTCATCAACAATTTCTTTAAACAACATCTCCTCCAAAACTACTCAATGTATTTTGATGAAACTTTACACAAATGATCTCTGGGCAGCTCTTTTTCAAAGCTGTTAAATGGTTCCAGTTCGTTGAACATATGGGTCAGTTTGGTTAAAAATAGGTTTTCAGCTTTTCTCTAGAGCTTTGATAATTGGCATGTGATATAAGGGTTTGACTTTTGACACTCTACCATAATTGTCCAAATTACTGCCCTAAGGTCAATAAAATGGCCATGCCAATGTCTGACATGTACTTTTACAGGCGTATATATAAGAAACTTAGAAAATCTCCTTCTCTGACTCAATAATCGCTAGGGCCTTGGTATTTGGCATGTGATATCAGATTTGTAATGTCTACCATAATTATTCAAATTATTGCCCAAGGTTAAAAAATGTGTGTGCCATGTATATAATACAGGCTAACATAGAAGAAACCTAACTCTGTACTTATACAAACACATTTGAAGCCTAGTACACAGGTAAAGCGCTGAAAAACAAGCTCTAATTCTGCTGTTTTTAAATTTGCATACTTCACACGATTAATCAGCACCTCTGTTTAAACTAGAGATGCTTTTGAGAAAAGGGCATGTCTCCCACAACTGCCTAATCATCTAAATAGTAAATCAGTCCTTATATACTGTATTCTTAGAGCACATGTGCATGCGCATTTTTGACACTAAAAGGACCCCTATACTACTTTTAAAAGAGGTCAAAAATGCGCAAGAAATCTGAGAGTTTTATGGTAGTTCAAGGGCCATAGTTCCAAAGTGCCTGGGCCGATTAGACTAGTTATCGAACTTAGCCGAGCACTTATTGGCAAACACATTTTGTTCAAGTTTGGTGAAGATCGGGTGAGAAATGTTCGACTTAGAGTGCGGACAAGCTTTGTGACAGACACACAGACAGACACACATACAGACAGAAGTAAATCAATATGTCTCCCACTCCACTTAATTGCAAATATCTTTCCCACCTTTAAATGCACTCTCAAGTTTAAGGTATCCAAAATGGAGCTCTCTAAACTTAAAACAAGATGGTCATGATGACCCTGGATCACTCACCTGATTGATATGAGCTACCTGTTTCAAATGTCAAACTGATGCTAAAACATTAAGAAAGTAAGTCACATTCATGGTCACTGCCCAGTGGTTTTGAAGAAGAAGATTTTTGAAGTTTACAATATAGCAATCTAACTAAAATAAGCCCTGTCCCTAGCTGCCATATTTTTTACTACAATATAACGGCCTGAGCAATCTTGGTAAAGGGTCACCTAGATACCATTTCTAAAAATTCTATATATCTCATAGTTTCTGAGGTGTATATTTTTAAAGATTTCCTTTTCAGATGCCATAGCAACCGAAGTTCTGCATACATTTCAATTCTTTGGGCAATTTTGAAAGGGGGTACCCAAGGATCATTCCTGTGAAGTTTGGTGTAAATCTGCTCAGTGGTTTTGAAGAATTTTTTTTTAGAAATTGTTGACACGCGATGGACGACGGACATCAAGTGGTCACAAGAGCTCACCTTGAGCCTTTGGCTAAGGTGAGCTACAAACAAGAACGTAAGTCAGTAGGTAAAGGTCACAGTCAAGTGAGGTCATTATAATTAAACAGTCTAGGAAATATGATCAGATCATTTTTTAAATACTCTTTCCTATATAACCAGCCTCCTGGCAGCCATGTTTTTAACTAAAATAGAAAGGCTTAAGCAATTTTGGTAGAGGGTCACCTAGAGATCATTTCTACAAAATATTTTTTGATTTCCAGCTAACAGTTTCTGACAAGTTATCTTCATTATAAAGTTTAACCACAGTTCTAAATGGATTTTAATTCTTTGGGCAATTTTGATAGGGGCCCACCCAAGGATCATTTCTGTGAAGTTTAGTGTAATATGCCCAGTGGTTTTAAAGATTTTTGAAATACAATATAGCCATATAGGGAAAATAAGCCCCGCCCCCTGATGGCCATGTTTTTTACTGAAACAGAATGGCTTAGGCAATTTTGGTAGAGGGTCACCTAGAGATCATTTGAACAAAATATTTTTTGAAATCTGGTTAACAGTTTAATGAATTTTCTTTCAGTTGCCATGGAAACCAAAATTCTGCATAATTTAAATTGTTTGTGCAATTCTGAAAGGGGGTCACCTAAGGATCATTCCTGTGAAATTTGGTGTAAATATGCCAAGTGGTTTTGAAGAAGAAGTTTTTTAAAAATTGTTGACACACGACGCATGATGCAGGATGTACATCAAGCAGTCACAAAAGCTCACCTTGAGCCTTTGGCTAAAAACATACTAGTCTACGACACAAAAATATTTCACAGTGTTATTTCTGTTTCGTTTTGATAGCAGATGTAGATGTAGGTTAAGAAGTTAAAAGAAGAACTCTACCATTGTCCATCCAGTCCCTAGCTAAATTCCCTGGCCACAAGGCCTCTCCTCCAAGTAACCTTCATTTATCAGACACTTGCCAAATGCTTTCCACCAGCTGATTTTCTTATATCTATGTACAATATAATATATAGATCAGGGTTATAGTAATGCTAATGCTAATGCTAATGCATTAGTAATGCATTATTTTTTCAAATAATGCCAAGTTATGATTAATGCCACAATTTTAGCATTAAAAATAATGCTAATTTAATGCCAAAGTTAGTAATGCTCATGCTAATGGTTAGCATTACTTAGGCATTATTTTCTGTATCACTAGAGATCACTGCTTCAAGTTAACTTGGTGTGAACCAGATCACATCCAGAGATTGCCTCTCCTCCAAGTACCCTTCATCTATCAGACACTTGCCAAATGCTTTCCACCAACTGATTTTCTTATATCTCTGTACAAAATATAGTATATAGATGAATACTTCTGTGAAACCATAAAATATGACATATTTTATACAACAGTTACTGTTTACTGTATAAGCAAGATTTGCACTGCTGAAAATTAGACCATCTGCATCACCATTGACACAGTCAGAATTCAATTTGAGGTCATTTGGAAATAAAGTCACTTTAGTGTGTTAGTACATGAAAATGTGTGTCAACAAAAGCACTGACTTTGTCAAGTATTCATTAATCAAGCAGAATCTATGAAACACTGATAGCTGCAACATTTTTATATGTCACTCAAATTACAGGGAGTGGAAATCACACAGAAGTATGCATCCACAAAAGCACTGAATTTGTCAAGTATTTATTAATCAAGCAGAATCTATGAAACACTGATAGCTGCAACATAATTTTGATACTGTTATTTTTATAAGTCACTCAAATTACAGGGAGTGGAAAGTTGATATGGCATAAGAACTAATTTATCTTGTTTATACTAGTATAACACTCCAGTATATTGCAGAAAGATATATATGCACTTTGGTTTGTGATAGAGGGCAGTAAGCTTGAACAGTTAATATTGTTATTGCATTAAGAGTTATCCTTCTGATATATGAAAGAAAAACTAGAAATGGGATTTTCCAACTTTCTGTTTTAAAACAAGAATTTTACTTACTTTAAAGGAAATAAAAAAGGAGTTTTTCTAAATTAACTACATTAGTTTTACCGAATAATCATTACATAATGGAAGTCTCAATTATCAAACAACATCAAAATTAAAACAGAAACAATCAAAACAGGTAATCAGTGTTGTTTAAATAGATAATTTAATGTGTATGATTTAAAAACAAGCTCAGCTAATATATAAATTTTCACTAGCATAACATATACTTTTGAGTTTCTATGTGCTCTATTGTCTAAAACTGTAGCTGAAAATTTTCAGGAACTGAAATGCAAGAAATCACTTTCAAACTTCTTACTATTAAAGACTCATTTTAGTGAACCTTTTTCTAAATTTTGAAGTAAACTGACAAACAACTGAAGCCGTACCATTTAAATGAAATTATTTTTTTTTTACAAAGTTTGCATTCATTAAATAGATGATTTTTTACATGAAATTATTTTCTTTCTTACAGAATGTCACAAATACCTGATTATACACAAAATGTGTCTCTGAGACTGTCTGAAGTGCTTGATGAGACTGGAGTGAATGAGAGAATGGTGTGTAAGACAAGAAGAATAGGGCTACGGAAAGAGTCTTTATACACAATAACACACCAATTAGTGAATAGAAATGTGTCAGTGTATTGCTTTGGCAGTCAAACAGAAAGTACAACAACACCGGGACTTCAGTCAGACATTGACCGTCTTTACAGTATCAATGATTTTAATATAATAACAGACTGGAGTGAATGGGCGTAGCGCCCATTACGCAGTTTACGCAACTGCGTAATACTTTTTTGGCTGACTTGACCTTTTGAAATATGAAATATTGAAGAGCATGTTTTTTTTTTTTTAAAAAATCAAGTTCATATCCAATGTATTTCATTTACTACACGTATAATTTATAAACATGATACGGTGTAAACGGGTTTGAACTTAGTGCAAGAGTACTGGGTACCGAAAGTAACCTAAATCAATAATCTGGGTCAGTTTTGACACCTGCCAAAATGTCACATTTAACTCAGCGGTTTGCTCCCTGGGTGCGCGGTTTCTAGACATTGGAATCATTGATGTCACAAGAAGACTCCGGATGTCTGATTCCATGAAAATGTCGACTTTAATATCAAGGTTTGAGCCTTCGCGTAGTTGGGTAAAGCCTAAAAGCACTCACAGCAAAAGCGGGGCAGCTAGGCGTGTACCTGACCTAGTGTTTGATACTGAAAACTACCCGTATTTAAGGTATAGTCCTTCAGTCAATGGTGTTTTTTGTGCACATATTTTTCTTTGTTTTTTTTTTGTTTTGTCTTTAATTCATCTGAAAACACTCTCGTTGCTAAGCCCCTTGTAGACTGGAGCAATGTGTCTAGGATTATAGGGATGCATAAAAAATCACCTGATCCGTGACAGTAATGCAATGACTAAAGCTGACAAATTCATGAAAATATGTCAAAATCAAGAAAAAAGTGTTGTTGAGTTTGGCTCGAACGCTTACAGTAACAAAGTCGATAAAAATAATAAAGCCTTGACATCTATTGTTAAAACAATAGTTTTGCTGGGAAAACAAAACATAGCCTTTCGTGGCAAAACAGAAGAAAAAAGTAACTTCAGAGCTTTGATAAATTATCGCGCTGAAGTAGACAGTGATTTGCACGACCATCTAGCAAATTCTCCCAAACATGCACAGTATTTAAGCCCCTCTATTCAAAACGAATTCATACATATATGCGGCAATCAGATTTCGGACTCTATCGTGCACCGTTGCCAAGATGCGAGGTACTTTTCTATTCTTGCAGATGAATCTGCTGATGTCAGCAATACAGAACAGTTTGCTTTTTGTCTGCGTTATATTGAACGTCAGAGTTCCGGGAAGCATGTGCTCCACGAGGATTTTCTTTCATTTGTTCAGACAACAGAAACAACAGGTGAAACACTACACCAGTTGCTACTAGATGAAATACACAAACACAACCTGAACCCAAACTTTATCGTTGGACAAGGTTACGACGGTGCTGGGAACATGTCCGGTTGTCACCGTTGAGTGCAGGCAAGATTTTCTGCAGAATTTCCAAACGCAAAGTATATTCACTGTCGCAACCACCGTCTAAACTTAGCAATATGTCATGCTTGCAGGGTAGCGTTTGTGCAGTCGATGTTTACCGTTGTTGGGGATGTATTGTTTCTTATCACAAGTTCTCCGAAACGTCTCGGAGTTTATAGCTCTCATAACGATGACGGAGAAGCCTTAAAGAAGTTCTGCCCAACACGGTGGTCTCAGCACTCGGAAAGCATCACTGCTTTCTATACCCACTTCAAGTCAATTCTAGAAACACTTACTGACCTTCAAGTTGGCATGGACACCAAAACTGTCCACAGCGTCAAGCCTTCAAAAGGCTGTCCTGTCTTTTGACTTTGTTGTCGCTTTGTGTTGCGTCAGCGGTCCCTTAGATACATTGAATCCTTTGACGGATTCAATGCAAGACCCTCAATGTGACTTGGTCAAAGCAGCACAGCATACTAAAGTTCTTCATGGGTTGCTATATGCGTTTCTTAAAATGCACCAGAATGCGTCTTTTCATGTTCTTTTTTTCAAAATTTTCCCGGGGGAGGTCCACCGGACCCCCACCGGTGGGAGGGGGAGACCCCCTCCCACACTCTCCCCCCTCGGCACTTCGTGCCTCGTACTGCGTACATTTTTCAAAATCCTGGCTACGCCCCTGTGTACAACTGTAATGCCTTGAGCATAGATATTTGGCATGTAGCATTGTGTAGTGGTCCTGTACCAAATTTGTTAAAATCAGCCAGTGGGGTCAAAATGGCCCAACCTGGGCTTCATTAGTTTTACATAGACTAATACAGTAAAAGCTTAAAAAAAAATCTTCTTGCCTAAAACTGCAAGGCCTTGAGCTTAGCTATTTAGCATGTAGTTTTGTGTAGTGACTGTTTAAATCATGCCTCTGGGCCAGTCTCAGGGGTCAGTATTGGCCCCGCATGTGGGTCACTTTTTATGTAAGAAAAACTTTAGAAATCTTCTGGAGCTTAGATATTTTGTATGTGGCATGCATTGTGTAGTGGTCCTCTGCTGATTTTGTTCAAAGCATGCCTCTGTGGTTTACCGCCTTAGTAGCCTAGTGGTAGAGTGTCTGCTTCAAGTGTGGGAGGTCGTGGGTTCGATCCCCGGCCGCGTCATACCAGAGACATAAAAATGGTACCAGTAGCTTTCTTGCTTGGCGCTCTGCATTAAGAGGATAGTGCTAGGACTGGTCAGCCCGGTGTCGGTATGATGTGACTGGGTGGGGTATCATGCCACGTGTCTATGGCGTGATATTCCAGTGAGGCAGCACTATTAAGTTGGGCATTGTGCTCACTGTTACAAGTAGACACAGTTGTTTATATGAATGAAAAATTGTGAAAAAAGGGTCATTAATTTTACATAGAAAACTATGAAAAACCTTCTTGTCAGAATCTGCAAGACCCAGAACTTAAACATTTGGTATGTAGCATCCATACTGTAGTAGTTCTCTACCAAGTTTATTCAAATCATGCTCCAGTTGTCAAAATTGGCCTTGCATAAGGGGGTCGCTTGCTTGATTCAGTGTTGTTATATTTTCTGGTCCTTTGGGATTATGGAGTCCATTCAACATATGTGTAATAGAGTTCGCTTAAGCCGGTGCTAGGGGGCATGAGAGGTGTTGCACATTTCATTACCTGTCATGAACAGACTCAAACTGAGTCTGCTGTTATTCTTCTTTGTTGCATTCTTTGCTTCGAAAGGATCTTTTTATAGATTTTATTACTTAGACTTATATAAGTATTAAAGAGTGCGGGAGGTCGTGGGTTCGATCTCCGGCCGCGTCATACCAAAGACGTAAAAAATGGTACTAGCAGCTTCCTCGCTTGGCGCTCAGCATTAAGGGGATAGTGCTAGGACTAGTCAGCCCGGTGTCAGTATAATAGGTCTGAATGGGGTATCATGCCACGTGTCAACGGCATGATATTCCAGTTAGGCAGCACTATAAAGTTGGGCATTGTGCTCACTGCTAGACACTGTCGTTTATATGACTGAAAAATTGTTGAAAAAGACGTTAAACCCGAACACACACACACAAAACCTCAGGGCCTATCGCTTAGACGTTTAGCAAATAGAATTCTGAAGAGGTACTCTACCAAGAAATCATTTTCCTATCAGAGTTGTGTGAGCAATATAGGGCTGATAAATTGGCCCTTTTGTCATATTTTTGTAAACCACAGTTTTTTTTTTTACAGAAATGTCTACTTAAGGTAGTGAACCTGTGATGACACTTGGCAAACCAGGTTCCACACAACTGAAAATAATCAAACCATTATTATGTCTCCCACCACACAGTGGTGTGGGAGACATATTGATTTACTCCAGTCTGTGTGTGTGTGTCTGTCACAAAGCTTGTCCGCACTCTAAGTCGAACATTTCTCATCCAATTTTCAGCAAACTTGAACAAAATGTGTTTGACCATAAGAGCTCGGCCAAGTTCGATAACTAGCCAAATCGGTCCAGGCGTCTTGGAGTTATGGCCCTTGAATTACAAAAAATCGGCCTTTTTACTATTGTCTGCACTCTAATTCAAGCATTTCTCATCTGATCTTCACCAAACTTGAACAAAATGTGTTTGACCATGAGACCTCGGCCAAGTTCGATAACTAGCCAAATCGGTCCAGGCATTTTGGAGTTACGGCCCTTGAACTATCGAAAAATTGGCAGTTTTACTCTTGTCCGCACTCTAAGTCGAACATTTCTCATCCGATCTTCACCAAACTTGAACAAAATGTGTTTGACCATGAGACCTCGGCCAGGTTTGATAACTAGCCAAATCGGTCTAGGCATTTTGGAGTTACGGCCCTTGAATTACCGAAAAATCCGCCTTTTTACTCTTGTCCGCTCTCTAAATCCAACATTTCTCATCGGATCTTCACTAAACTTGAACAAAATGCGTTTGGCCATAAGACCTTAGCCAAGTTCGATAACTAGCCAAATCCACCCGAGCACTTTCGATTTATGGCCCTTGAATTACTGATTAAGTCGCCATATGACCTAAAATTGTGTCGGTGCGACGTTAAACCCAACAAAATAAATAAATAAATTGAATTACTGATTGGATCCACTCATCCAGACCATATAATTGGATCCACTCATCTAAACCATCTAAAGAAACTAGACATTTTACATAGGGGCAGTTGTGGGAGACATGCGCTTTTCTCAAAAGCATCTCTAGTTTTTACAGTATATTTACACCTCTTTTTATGGATGGCAGCTGTTGAAAACCTATAGTAAGTAAACAGTATTGTAGAAGCATTTTCAAACTTCTCTTAAGAGTAATAGAAAAGATAAATAATAAAAAAATATTAAAATTTATGCAACTTTTGCATTTCAAGGGAACTTAATTTGAAAAAGGACACTGAAATGTCCTTGCTCATACTTCATGTTCCCTTAATAGAAATGTCTACTTAAAAATTATCGTACTGGCCCTGGAGCTTGCATCTGAGTTTTCACCTTTGATGCACTTTCTTTTAATCTGTGTTATTAATTGATGTATTTGCTTCAAACTTAAAACATTTATTCCTTCTTTATACATCATTCATCTTAAAAGATAAAAGCCATAATTCTTGCACCAGTATTCCATTCAAACTTTAACTGCTTTCCAGCGTCACCATCCACATCGGGGGCATAAATCACACCTGTGATAGTTATAGTGTCTTCTGGTATACCCAATTTCACTATCAAGCATAAAAATATTCAAGCTCCTTGTCATCTCTGACAGCTTTTGTAAAAATATGAGAGATCAAGCATTTCTAGTTTTGCCTGAATTCAATTTAGGAAGCTTATCTAGCTGGCTTACAGAAGGTCCTCCACCCAACTTGAAAACTGGGAAGTTGTCAGAGGACCATTACAACTGTAGATACTCCTGTATAATGCACAGCTTTTAGCTCACCTGAGCTAAAGGCTCGTGGTGAGCTTTTGTGACCACTCCATGTCTGTCGCACATCTGTCAACATTTTATAAAAAAATCTTTACCTTGAAAACCACTGAGCGGAATTACACCAAACTTCACAGGAATGATCCTTGGGTGCCCACCTTTCAAAATTGTTCAAGGAATTGAATTCCATGCAGAACTGTTGTTGCCATGGCAACCGAAAGGAAAATCTTTAAAAATCTCCTTGTCCTAAACCACAGGTCTTAGGGCTTTTATATTTGGTATGTAGCATCATCTAGTGGTCCTCTACCAAGATTTTTATACGTTTGAAGGGACGTATTATGTTATACACCCGGTTTCCGTCCGTCCGTTAGCAATTTCGTGTCCGCTGTGTAACTCTTGAACCCCTTGAAGGATTTCAAAGAAACTTGACACAAATATGGAGACGACGTGCAGAGCGCCCATTTCAGGTGACTAGCTTCAAGGTCAAGGTCACACTTAGGGGTCAAAGATCATTATGAGTGTTTTGTGTTCGCTCTGTAACTCTAGGTCAAATCCAAGAAAAACCTTGTGTATGCGATAGAGACGGTATTTTTCAATTGATCTTCATGAATTTTAGTCAGAATAATTACCTTGATAAAATCTAGGTGGAGTTTGAAAATGGGTCATCTGGGGTCAAAAACTAGGTCACTAGGTCAAATCAAAGAAAAACCTTGTGTATGCAGTAGAGGCTGTATTTTTCAATAAGTCTTCATGAATTTTGGTCAGAATAATTACCTTGATGAAATCTAGACAGAGTTTGAAAATGGGTCATCTGGGCTCAAAAACTAGGTCACTAGGTCAAATCCAAGAAAAACCTCGTGTATGCGATAGAGACTGTATTTTTCAATTGATCTTCATGAATTTTAGTCAGAATAATTACCTTGATAAAATCTAGGTCGAGTTTGAAAATGAGTCATCTGGGATCAAAAACTAGGTCACTAGGTCAAATCGAAGAAAAACCTTGTGTATGCAATAGAGGCTGTATTTTTCAATTGATCTTCATGAATTTTGGTCAGAATGATAACCTTGATAAAATCTAGACCAAGTTCGAAAAAGAGTCATCCAGGGTCAAAAACTAGGTCACAAGGTCAAATCAAAGAAAAACCTTGTGTATGTGATGGAGGCTGTATTTTTCAACTGATCCTCATGAAATTTTGTCAGAATGATAAAATCGATGAAATCTAGGCCAGGTTCGAAAATGGTTCATCTGGGATCAAAAGCTAGGTCACTAGGTCAAATCAAAGAAAAACCTTGTGTTTGCGATAGAGGAGCTTTTGTGATCGCTCGATGTCCGGTGTCTGTCGTCTGTCTGTCTGTCGTCTGTCAACATTTAGCTTTGAATATGCGATAGAGGCTGAATTTTTCAATTGATCATCAATTTAATTCAAGAAACAACAATTTTCTACTGAAATTTGAACAATTTTAGAGCTTAGTTTAGGATATAAGTAAGAAATTATTAACGGAAACTGAAAACATATTTATTACAAATCAAACTGTCCGATTTTTATTTGAAAATGGCCATAATAAGAACCTTTCATGCAACTATATTCCCAATAACATTTGTTACCATCATCAATTTTCTTACATTCTGCATAACATTTCAATATAACTACATAAAAGAAGCAAAATATTGATCATTATTCAGAGCGAAAGACAAATAAATAATATTTCAGCAAATAAAGGTTGTTTAAAAATAGTTCAAATACAGAAAATGCACAAAATTACGTACTTTCAAAATAAAAGCTATTAATTTTGCGCGGTAACTGACACGTAACGTCATTACGTCAGTGACGTCATTTTAAGTCAACAATGTTTTGAAGCGTTTCTGCGGCAATTTATTCATTATTTCTGCATTATTAAACCATAAAGCATCAGATCGAAGACAAGTTCACAACTTGTTTTCAGAAGAATGGATAAAGAAAACACAATTAGTTTGTCGTAAACGTCGTCGTAAATCGTCACTAAATACCAAGGTAACCTACCTCCTTAATGAAATCTAGGCCAAGTTGGAAAATGGGTCATCTGGGAGCAAAACTAGATCACTAGGTCAAATCAAAGAAAAGCCTTGTGTATGCGATAGAGGCTGTATTTTTCAACTGATTAGCATGAAATTTTGTCAGAATAATGACCTTGATAAAATCTAGGCCGAGTTAGAAAATGGGTCATTTGGGGTCAAAAACTAGGTCACTAGGTCAAATCAAAGAAAAACCTTGTGTATGCAATAGAGGCTGTATTTTTCCATTGATTTTCATGAAATTTGGTCAGAATGATTGCCTTGATGAAATCTAGGTCATGTTTGAATATGGGTTATCTGAGGTCAAAAACTAGGTCACTAGGTCAAATGATAGAAAAATCTTCAGGGTTCAAATTTAGACAAGCATACTAGCTAAATGCTAGTGGAATTTTAAAATAGCTAGTGGGTTTGAATGTACTAGCTAATTTCAGCTAGTCAATAATATAACAAGCAAATGTCTTCAGAGCTTTAATAAAGTTTAATTGTTTTGAAGGTACACATTTTTCTTCATGAAAGAAATGTTATCATTTATGTTTATGATATTTTATTATTCAACAAAAATTGCACAAACTATTTTAAGCTAATAGAAAATATTTTTGTTTGTGACTGGCTACTAACTAACTAACTATCAGTCAGTAAGTTTTGGCCAGTAAAATAATAATAGAGTAAATATTATTAACATTAGCTGGTAGCTTTTCATTTTAGCTAGTGACCAAAAAGGGCACTAGCTAATTTCAGCTAGTACAAACTATTGTTAAATTTGACCCCAGTCTTGCCGTCTAAATTCGTTTTCGTTACCTATGCCACGTGACTTCAGTTTGCAAATCAAACTACTTGATAACGCATTATAGATAATTTATCAAAATGGAAGATTTATGCAACACTCTGCCTGATTGGACGAGAGTGTCAATTTCTTTCACTCTGTTGATTGTGCTACGCTGAGTGAAATGTAGACAAAGCGTTTATCCTAAACGACGCTGTTCACAGTTTTAAAGCTAACTTTGGCTCAGTATATTTAGCAAGAATATTGATATATCTCAAAATGATAAGTAAGTTTAATAAATATGATAAAAACCTGTTCAAATACCAACATATATCAAATTAAAGAAAGAGCTGAATACGGCGTATCACATGAATAAGGGTGTGATAAGAGTCTTTTATTTTATTACCCG
Source organism: Mercenaria mercenaria (assembly GCF_021730395.1). Lineage (NCBI taxonomy): Eukaryota > Metazoa > Mollusca > Bivalvia > Venerida > Veneridae > Mercenaria > Mercenaria mercenaria. Next base: position 65,799 of record NW_026463674.1, read on the forward strand.
AAATTATAATCAGAAGACAAGTAACATTCACATTTTTACATGTTTATTTGTACATTTCAGATATGAATACAGTCACATATTTCAATTACCGGCACGTAAGATACTGTAAACAGTGCTAATTCAACCTATGAAATATTCCTTTCAATATAGAAGTTATTATCAATATTTTGGCAGAGTATGGCCACTCCAATGAAAGCTATTTGAAAACCCAGTCGACCGGGAGGAAACCAGACGTACTCGTAAAGCACCACGTCATTGCTCCACGTTACCTGTAGAGCAACAAGCAGCGCCACACGGACGCAAGGGATACCACAGTACACCACAGTAAATTAAACATCCCCAAAACTCGACGTTACCTGCAAAGCAATGAGGAATATTTAGCGGACCAACGGAGCAATGCAACGTACTGTGGTTCTAAGCAACGAGCAAGGCTACAGTACACAACAATACTTAGCGGACCAACGGAGCAAGGCAACGTACTGTAATTCTAAGCAACGAGCAAGGCTACAGTACACCACAATATTTAGCGGAGCAAGGCAACGTACTGTACTTCTAAGCAAGGCAAATACTATAATGAGCAAGGCTACAGTACACCACAGTAAATTAAATATTCCCCATAACTCGACGTTACCTGCAAAGTAATGAGGAACATTTAGCGGACCAATGGAGCAAGGCAACGTACTGTAATTCTAAGCGAGGCAAATACTGTATGATGAGCAAGGCTATGACATCAGCAAGGCTATGATACATTTAAGCAAGGCTAGTCAGATATTGCCAAGGCACTAGAGCAATACCTTTAATATACACCTAACATCCGTACCATCAAAACGTCCCAAAGCACGCCCGATCGCCCCCACGGTCGACAGAATTTTTCCAGGCCCTCACAGTTAGGAGTGACATAAAAATAATTGTATATAAATATGGAAATCATTAACTGGAATTTTAGTAATCAAAATTATACATGTATTAATTCTAAATTGTCCTTTTGATTTCTCATAAAGCAACAGTCCGGAAGAATGATAATATCCTTTTAGATTTGTCTGTTTCACAAATTGTTTGTAGCCCAGGAATCCTTTCAATTAATGTCTGTGGAAAGTACCTGGAGTCTGATCACTTCCGGAGTTGGCACCCAATGGCAGCATATTATCTGCAACATAAGTACTTCACAAAACAGTCAGATTGTCATAACAGAATTAAAGATACAAAATAAAATGAATTGTAGTATACAACAATTTTTATTATCATTATTATTATTATTGGGGTGTGGCGGGTGGGCAATTTAACATCGATCTGAAGCGCTAGCCAATACACCTTTAGTTCAACTGAGAAAATTGCACGTGCTCTCGATTTAATATAACGCTCGAGTGGTTCCCTGACGAATAGACGTTTATCATTAATCTGTTATGTTTAGACAAGGAACTAGAAAACTGGATTACTTGACAACGACGATAGTTTATAGCTAACACACCTAGCAACGAGATTGCTATTAATTTCTGGAAAAAATAAAAGTAATTATTTTTAGGCAAAATAATTTTTTATTATTTTATTACCCGAAATTATAATCAGAAGATAAGTAACATTCACATTTTTACATGTTTATTTGTACATTTCAGATATGAATACAGTCACATATTTCAATTACCGGCACGTAAGATACTGTAAACAGTGCTAATTCAGCGTATGAAATATTCCTTTCAATATAAAAGTTATTATCAATATTTTGGCAGAGTATGGCCACTCCAATGAAAACTATTTGAAAAACCAGTCGACCGGGAGGAAACCAGACGTACTCGTAAAGCACCACGTCATTGCTCCACGTTACCTGTAGAGCAACAAGCAGCGCCACACGGACGCAAGGGATACCACAGTACACCACAGTAAATTAAACATCCCCAAAACTCGACGTTACCTGCAAAGCAATGAGGAATATTTAGCGGACCAACGGAGCAATGCAACGTACTGTGGTTCTAAGCAACGAGCAAGGCTACAGTACACAACAATACTTAGCGGACCAACGGAGCAAGGCAACGTACTGTAATTCTAAGCAACGAGCAAGGCTACAGTACACCACAATATTTAGCGGAGCAAGGCAACGTACTGTACTTCTAAGCAAGGCAAATACTATAATGAGCAAGGCTACAGTACACCACAGTAAATTAAATATTCCCCATAACTCGACGTTACCTGCAAAGTAATGAGGAACATTTAGCGGACCAATGGAGCAAGGCAACGTACTGTAATTCTAAGCGAGGCAAATACTATATGATTAGCAAGGCTATGACATCAGCAAGGCTATGATACATTTAAGCAAGGCTAGTCAGATATTGCCAAGGCACTAGAGCAATACCTTTAATATACACCGTAACATCCGTACCATCAAAACGTCCCAAAGCACGCCCGATCGCCCCCACGGTCGACAGAATTTTTCCAGGCCACAATAAATTTGCCAAAATTTATCCCCCAAAAATTCTGTGCAACGATTTCTTAAATTCTAAAAAATACTATCTCAGCTTTACAACAATTATATTTGTTCTTTAAAACCAAACTGGTTCATCCATATAACTATAACATAATCGGATAGGCTATTTGAAAGACAAGTAGAGCAAATCCCGCCAACATCACGTGATCACGTTTTGCCAATGTATGAAACAAGGAGCAGAAGGATTATCGTCTTGAGTGATTCGGATCATTTGTTCATCATCATGATGATAATCTATAGTTCTATCTTTGAAAGAAATAACTAACTTAAATGCTTATCTAAAATATATTTGTTTGGATACACGTTTTATCTTAAGATTTATGTCCTAATGTAATCCAATTAAAATTCAGTTCCAACCATGTTGATATGTACCCCTTCAAGGCTATACATCAATATCCAGAAAGACCATTATCCCTTTTATCCGCAAGCATTATCCCTTTTATCCGCAAGCATTATGTTGTTACTGCATTTTGGTTAGCTTTTCAATGAGTTTACCAGGCCTCAATCGGGTCGGGTATGACAACACAATCCAATACACTACGGTACCAATTTAAACATAGTATAGATCAACTTGATACTAATTAAAACGACTGCATGTTTATACTAATAAACTTTGATAATGTGGCAGTTGACCTCAATACAATCGACACTGTTTATTTTCCAATACAGGTAAATCCAATGATTGCTTTACAATAGATCTGTGACGGATTATCTTTGAACGCCCCTGGACTTATTGCACTCAACTGCCACATTATCAAAGCTTATTAGTACATTGTATTATCGTTTGCTTGTTATGGTTCTCATGCATCGTTGAACTCAAGAAGATTGTCAATGAAAAAAGTTAAGTGCATACTGAAATGTTTTATACAAAATGTTTTCTGCATTGAAACGTTTTAATGAAGAGAATCATAATTATCAAACATTTTATCGTTTAAGTTACCGTGTGAGATTTATACATCAAGGCATGTCTGCACTATTAATTTATAATAATACTGCGGTAAAATACCGAAGCTAGCGGATGGGTCACACATCCCTAAAAATTGTTTTATGCGAATAAAATCTTTGGTATTGGTATTTATAAATGAATAGATCTACTGCGGAACTAGGTCGATATATTTATCCATAACGTGTTAAAGTAGTTGTACTTCTGTCGAATCGTATATTAAAAGAAAACCATGCTTTACTATGAAGACCCTGAATAATCGACTTTTCCAATAATGTTTCGCTATCGCTTTCTACTTATAAATACGTAATCGTTCTATAAATAGATTGCACTATACAGCATGAAATATGTCCAGATATTCAACTTACACGAAAACACAATTTCAACCTTATTTTGTAAATCTAATACATAATGACGTTAACATTGTCTGTCTAAAGTAAATAATTTCGGCTTGGTTTGTCAAAGAATTTTTTTACTTAAATATTAAAAATCCGACTTTAATAATTTATGTAACAAACCAACACTGATTTATGAAATCCCGGTTCCGGGCTAAGGTCAAAAAACTACAGAATTTCGTTAACATGATATAGTGCTACATGAGCTATTCGAAGAGAATTCACTTACTGGAACAGGAGAAAAAAAAAGACAACCAAAAAATTTTCATTCATACATAACGTAACAAACGACTGGTAGTTTGTTACAGATTTCAACCAAATCCCATGATAACCAGCTCTGAAGTTTTGCTCACTACACATACATACTCCAATGATAAAATCATCCTCGATTATGAACAGTCAAGAGTGTTGTAATACAGTATGATGACTTCCAAAATTTTAAGAACCATTAATATGATCGCTACATATTTACAACTATGATGACCTGACCTTATATTAGTTAGCTTCTAACACCAAACAAAAACGTGACACTATATAATGGGAAACCAAGTGCAAAACAGTTCTATCTATTGTTATTTGCAATGTCACGCTATTTTAAAATGTCATGTTAACTGACACCAGTGCCCTTAGAAATAAATACGAACAGCTCTAACTAAATACTATCAAGAATTAATGACAACCAATAAAAATATCATAGGAAAGCTAGCCACATATACATGTATAAATTCAATTGATTTCTCTTTAGTTTTAAAAGTTTAGAATGGTGTAAAAAAAGAAATATGAGGCCGCAACTTGAATTAACAAAGTTTCCGTGATATCTTATTTGATTCTGGTAACGATAGAATTTATAATAATATAATAGAATCCGGTTCTGTATGGAAAATAACAAAATATCTATTGTTTTTCAGCCTCTAAATTGACAGACACCATGATTCTGACCCCGTTTCTTCGAAAAATTCAAGTAACAATGTGTTTCTGGAAACGTAACAATCGTTTCAAATTTAATGTACGGAAAGTTGAGCTTCAACGAAACAGAATTTCCTCACAAAATTAACAAACGTAGTAGTGCAACAATTAACAATCCTGAACACCAAACAAAGAACAAACTGCCCAACTAGTACTGTTTAAAAACGTTTGAATCTTATTTTCATAATAGACCACTCGATTTTTTTTTTTTGTAAAACGTTTGCGAGCATTTAGCCTAAAATAACAGTGGACGAGTTACATAAAATTTATCAACAACATGCCTCACTCTTATTTCAAAGATGCACTACAAAGTAACGGTACTCTTTGTAATCCGTGATGACAACTCTACATGATTTGCATGAAAAATACATGAGGCACACAAGAATTTAGTTCAAAATTGACAGTGACATATTAAGCGAAGACAATGTGCATTGCATGAGTTAATGTAGCGATATATATGTACGTCGGTGTGTTTAGTTAAATTTCAATCATGTTTTGTTTCCCAGCATAAGAAAATTATTCCTCTATACTTGACAAACTATGTTGAAAAGAGACTGAATAAATAAGTCTTAGATAATGTTGCGAAAACACATTTATCAAAGGAAGGGCCTAAATTACCCACCTGACATGTATATTATACCTGTATTATACAACCTAGCAAGTTCAACATCTTTATTTATTTTGGATTAAATACTGTGGATCTTAAATTTTCGATTCTATGGATGCACGTGTTCCCGTGCAGTGTATTTGAAGATCATTACCGAAACCAATCGGAAGAAAATGTAAGTACATCTAAGTCTAATATTGAACCAGTGAATTTGTTAGTGATATTTGTTTATGATATGGAAAGAGTTAAATGACCTAACCTGATCCAACGTTAACAGGTGCTGATGCCTGCGTTTGCATGCCGACAGATTCTCCTGGTCATGTAAAACTTATCGCAGTGTGGGTCGTAATTAATAGTGCTTGAGAAAACCTACTTAAATATCTTACAGTTGCGTCCTTGTATAAATATTTTTTCCTTACAATCTTTCTGGTTTCCATAACCCATCCGATCTTAATCCGTATACTATACCCTTGCAATACTAAACTATTCGACGGTCCCATAAAGGGGACGTTAACGTAAAACACTCCGAAAATTTGCTATTTAAATTGCGGGAAGTAAATGAGCACAACAGTGTCATCGTCTTATGAAATGTGACGTCACCGATGTTACTATTTACTTTGCGAGCACCTTACGAGTAATAAAACGGAAATGCACTATGTGAATCTCGTGTATTGAAAGTACCACTGCCTGTCGGAATCAAGAAACTATTACGACAGTTGACTGAACTAGCAACATTATTGCTTTGGTTCGAATCTGTCAAATTATGAGAAATAGGATCGCCACACCCGTATTAAGTTATCAGTTAATGCAATACACGCATAGATGTTAACGGGAAGACATTAACTGTGTATAACTAGTTACTGACGTAGGAACTAGAAAACTGGATTACTTGACAACGACGATAGTTTATAGCTAACACACCTAGCAACGAGATAGCTATTAATTTCTGGAAAAAAAAATAAAAGTAATTATTTTTAGGCAAAATAATTTTTTATTATGTAGAGAAGTGCTTTTAAAAGATTTTCCTTGATACAATTGTCGTCTGTATATGAAAAGGTTTCTTGCTTTTGTGACTTATTCAGATTGCATATTAAAATGAGTACTTGTTTGCTTTGATATATTTGTTATAAATTATTTAACTGATTTATTATATATGAATATTTTTCTTTAGTATGTATGCAAATATTGAACTCAGTTGAAATCTGTTTCATTATATATATGCTATATAATGACTGAATCTCATTACACTGAAATGAAGGTACGCTGCATACAGTTTATCTATGTGATATGACTACGGTCAAACTTTGCTTATGAAACAGAAATATTGAAATAATTACAATTGTATGTTTTGCTTGACCTTCACTTTTTTATAGGTGTGACGTCATTGTCCAAAGATTCATGAAAAGCGAATATGCATTTGTTAAAGTGGGATCAGTTGGCCTATTTTAGAAATAAATAAAAATAATAAATAAAAAAATCCTTTAATTGATTTTTTCTCATGTATTCTAATCAAACTTGATTTGTAGCATTTTTATTAGGCCCGCAACCAACTTTGTTCAGCTGGGACATTTGACCCCTTTTAGGGACTGCTAGAGCTAAAACTAGAAATGCCTTTATACAGCGTCTCATGAACAGCTTGGTGGATCTTTATCATACTTGGTCTGGAGCATCATTATAAGGTTCTCTTCCAAATTTATTTATATAGGGACTTGGGCCCTATTAGGGACCACTATAGCTTAAAGTAGATATGCCTTTAATTCTTCGCATTAACCTCTAAAATGTAATGGATTTTTATCAAACTCGATGTGTAACAATATCGTAAGGTCTCCTGCTATTTTGTTACAAATGGGGATAGGGACCAATTTAGCTAAAAATATAGACACGTTTAATGACCTCTTCTCACGAACCGCTTCATGAATCTTCATCAAACTACTGCTATAATTATTCGTTAAACGAAACAAAATTGCAACCCTACGAAACCTTTGCGAAAAATTAAAAGAGAACCATTTAAATTGTTAAAGTGCGGTGTTTAGTTTTGCAATTTGAAAAATGTTAGATGAAAGATGAATGTTAGATGAAAAAATCATAAACTTCTTTCCTTATTACAATTCGCCGACCATCATTTTTAAAGATATTTCTTGTTTTCAATTGACTTTCATGAAATTTGGTCAGGTTCGAATATGGGTCATCTGGGGTCAAAAACTAGGTCACTAGGTTAAATCCTAGTGTTGTAAAATACTGTAGAATTAGATTTGCCTCAGGTATCTTAATTACAATGTACTAGTTTTAGTTTCTGTATGAACTTAAGAAAAAAGAACCTAAATGTTTGCTTATTGATTATGCTAAACAGGGCCACTTTCATTAGAAATACGTGCAAAAATTACTCCTGCCATTGTTAGACATGTCATTTTATATTTTAGAGTGACGAAATTGTAAGTCGCTATATGATGCTGGCACTGAACACTGTGGTTAATGCTTTTAAAATACTTAATGGTCACAAGTTGATATAAATCGGTTACAAATCACTTTGTTTACAATAGATGCGAATCGCTGGTAATTCAAAAACATTGTACATTACTTAATCTATTCTAATGACTATGATTTCAATCAAAGACAATCACAGGTGTATATGAATAAAGAAAAATACAGAAAACTGTAGAAAACAAATCAAACGTATATTTTCTGACTTAAATCTCATCATCCATCCACTATGACTAAAAATAATTTTCGAAAAATGTAACAAGTAAGTGGATTTCACATGGTAAACCTCATTACTCAGACAAGTACAGTACTTGGGCTAATGTTTCTTTATATTTTCTTCATTGGACTCATCAGTAATTTAAAATTTCCCTTATGACATAAAAATGTTCATTCTGTTACATGTAAAATATATTACAAGGTGTATTACCTTTTCAGCATTAAACAGTGCATCATAGGCTGTATTAATATACAGCTTTTGGGGAAACATGTTTCATTTGTGGATATGGTAGATAAACATTTATACAACAAGGTCTTATCAGAGAAAAATAGTGACACATATGTTTGTTTATTTATCCCATTTGGGCTATATTTGATGTACACTTTACCACCAATGTATACCAGGTGTACTTCACACAACCATAATATATCCTGAGTGTACTTTGCACCACTGTGATTCAAGGAAGTTAGGAATTGTTTCCAGAAGGTTTGGTTTGTCATTGAAGAAGAGTTTCAACCTCAGCTAATGATTTATCAGTGTTCTTAAAAGTCTACAAATATGGAACTTTGCAGCATTGTTTCTTTCCCGTATCTGAAGAGACAATAGGTAGCACCTTAAAGCATCAGTACTTCTGTTCTCTTGTTCCATGCACTGCCCAAGTAGGTTCAGAGCTGTTTCTCTGTGTCCAAGGTCTGTTTCCTCATCAATGGTCCTTACAAGATTAGATAATGCTCTTTGTTTATCTCCATGTCTTCTTAAACTGTTACATGTCTTATATTGTAGAAAATAGAGATAAGGAAGAGAGTCCACTACAGCCCAGTCCATCCAGTAGTCATCTTTACTTCTGTAAGCTAAGTCTTCCTGTGTGGATTTAAACATTTCGTGTTGCAGCTCATAGGGACAGCAATTTATTTCACATGGCAAAAATATAACACAGAAAGCAGTTATACGTTTCACTAGAACATGTTCTTCATTTTGTTGACAAGATAACCTGTTGAATGCACTTCTTCTGGCTTGATGTTTGAAATTATAGCAGCCACATACAGGTTCCACCACACTGAGATCATAGCATTCTTCAGTGCCTTTCAGGATCATGTCAGTTCTTTCAGTATCTTCCATGCAGTAAAAGATTGATGCAAGTTTCAGTTTACCGGATGAAGCATCAGAGTTCAGTCCAAATGACAACCAAGTGAGAGCCTCCATCGATACATTGCCTTGATGATAAATGTTTGAGGATGCCAGAACAGACCCTAGAGTTTTACATAACTGCTGTGCAATAACACTACAGGCTATTTTGTCTGGTTTTTGGTTGGCATTTATATACTTGTTGATCAGTCTGAAGATGTATGTTGATAATGACTGCAGTACTGTTGGTAAACTATAGCCATTGGTTGTTTGAGAAAGTAAGACTTTGTTTTGGACTGTTACTTGTATAGCCATATCTTTAAATATTTGATCTGAAATAAGGGTGGATACGAATTGTGGATCTATTCCACACATGCCATTGTTCTTCATTTGAAGTCTCCAGCCAAGTCTATCACAGTCAATCTCTAGTAATGCTCTTCCATTACTACGAATAACATACTGAAGTGTGTCAAGTATGAAGGGTTTTATGTGAGGTAAAAAACGTACTGCCATTAAATTGTTGTCTGGGATGATGAAGTGTGGACATACTTCATTTAAAACACAGTTGTAAAGTCTTAATAAACAAAGTGTGAGGCATGTAAGCAAGGTGTTTTCCCTCCAGGCATTAGATTGTGTGTTAGCTATACAGTGAAGTAACACAGTTTTACACATGAAACTGGAAATGCTCTCTGGATACTGTGAACTGATGAAGGTTTTTAAAATCATTTTCATCAGAACATAACAGCTGATTTGTGTAATGTTTAAATTAAACATTAAACACCTCTCAGCTAGTGAAGTAGATATTCTCCATTGAAGTTTTTCATTTTCACTGCCTTTGTTTCCAACAGCTACAACAAAACATCCAGTGCTGCTGCAGTATCTTCTCATTTCTTCTGAGGGCCATCCTCCAACACCTTGCTGATCTAACCATTGGTTGGCTTGTACAGGCCAGGATTTACAGGGAAGTGGATATACTTTGTCAAAATCTTTATATCCAGGTACTCCTTGTTCTGTATGCGCTGGACCATGTCTCACACTTCCCTCTACAGTAGCAGCATTGATGAGTGTATTCTTCAGCAGTATTCTTCCTCTCCTATCTCTGTAAAAATGTTTATTCGATACATCATTGTATGGAAGAGGAGCATCATCTCTCAGACGTTGTAACAAACAGTATCCAGGTGATACAGTCTCATCCTGGATTATCAACAGGTTTCTTACACCAGGTTCAGGGGCGTAGCCAGGATTTTGAAAAATGTACGCAGTACGAGGCACGAAGTGCCGAGGGGGGAGAGTGTGGGAGGGGGTCTCCCCCTCCCACCGGTGGGGGTCCGGGGGACCTCCCCCGGGAAAATTTTGAAAAAAAGAACATGAAAAGACGCATTCTGGTGCATTTTAAGAAACGCATATAGCAACCCATGAAGAACTTTAGTATGCTGTGCTGCTTTGACCAAGTCACATTGAGGGTCTTGCATTGAATCCGTCAAAGGATTCAATGTATCTAAGGGACCGCTGACGCAACACAAAGCGACAACAAAGTCAAAAGACAGGACAGCCTTTTGAAGGCTTGACGCTGTGGACAGTTTTGGTGTCCATGCCAACTTGAAGGTCAGTAAGTGTTTCTAGAATTGACTTGAAGTGGGTATAGAAAGCAGTGATGCTTTCCGAGTGCTGAGACCACCGTGTTGGGCAGAACTTCTTTAAGGCTTCTCCGTCATCGTTATGAGAGCTATAAACTCCGAGACGTTTCGGAGAACTTGTGATAAGAAACAATACATCCCCAACAACGGTAAACATCGACTGCACAAACGCTACCCTGCAAGCATGACATATTGCTAAGTTTAGACGGTGGTTGCGACAGTGAATATACTTTGCGTTTGGAAATTCTGCAGAAAATCTGCCTGCACTCAACGGTGACAACCGGACATGTTCCCAGCACCGTCGTAACCTTGTCCAACGATAAAGTTTGGGTTCAGGTTGTGTTTGTGTATTTCATCTAGTAGCAACTGGTGTAGTGTTTCACCTGTGTTTCTGTTGTCTGAACAAATGAAAGAAAATCCTCGTGGAGCACATGCTTCCGGAACTCTGACGTTCAATATAACGCAGACAAAAAGCAAACTGTTCTGTATTGCTGACATCAGCAGATTCATCTGCAAGAATAGAAAAGTACCTCGCATCTTGGCAACAGTGCACGATAGAGTCCGAAACCTGATTGCGCATATATGTATGAATTCGTTTTGAATAGAGGGGCTTAAATACTGTGCATGTTTGGGAGAATTTGCTAGATGGTCGTGCAAATCACTGTCTACTCAGCGCGATAATTTATCAAAGCTCTGAAGTTACTTTTTTCTTCTGTTTTGCCACGAAAGGCTATGTTTTGTTTTCCCAGCAAAACTATTGTTTTAACAATAGATGTCAAGGCTTTATTATTTTTATCGACTTTGTTACTGTAAGCGTTCGAGCCAAACTCAACAACACTTTTTTCTTGATTTTGTCATATTTTCATGAATTTGTCAGCTTTAGTCATTGCATTACTGTCACGGATCAGGTGATTTTTTATGCATCCCTATAATCCTAGACACATTGCTCCAGTCTACAAGGGGCTTAGCAACGAGAGTGTTTTCAGATGAATTAAAGACAAAACAAAAAAAAAAACAAAGAAAAATATGTGCACAAAAAACACCATTGACTGAAGGACTATACCTTAAATACGGGTAGTTTTCAGTATCAAACACTAGGTCAGGTACACGCCTAGCTGCCCCGCTTTTGCTGTGAGTGCTTTTAGGCTTTACCCAACTACGCGAAGGCTCAAACCTTGATATTAAAGTCGACATTTTCATGGAATCAGACATCCGGAGTCTTCTTGTGACATCAATGATTCCAATGTCTAGAAACCGCGCACCCAGGGAGCAAACCGCTGAGTTAAATGTGACATTTTGGCAGGTGTCAAAACTGACCCAGATTATTGATTTAGGTTACTTTCGGTACCCAGTACTCTTGCACTAAGTTCAAACCCGTTTACACCATATCATGTTTATAAATTATACGTGTAGTAAATGAAATACATTGGATATGAACTTGATTTTTTAAAAAAAAAAACATGCTCTTCAATATTTCATATTTCAAAAGGTCAAGTCAGCCAAAAAAGTATTACGCAGTTGCGTAAACTGCGTAATGGGCGCTACGCCCTTGGACTACACAGGAAGAATTTTAGAAATTTTACGATATAAGTCCATGTAAAACAAGTGAATGCCTGGGTTGGGCCAGTTTGGACCCTAATGGCATTTTTGAACAATCGTAGAGGACCACTAGATAATGTTAAATAACAAATGTCAAAGAGATGGGCCTTGCAGTTTTGATGAAGAATGACATTTCCTTCGACTGGTTTCAGAGGAGATTCTGTTTCAGAAACAATATGCTGATGGACAAAGAATGGTTGGACAACCAGATGTGAGTTATCACAACAGTTAACCCCATGCACTTCCTGCTCAGGTGAACTATAAAGCAAGGACCTTTCAGTATTCTTTTTCAAACTGAGTTATCTCAATTATTTTATTTATTTGTTTGTTAGGTTTAACGTTGCACCGACAGTTGTAGGCCATATGGTGACTTTCCAGCTTTGATGGTGGAGAGTTATCTCAGATGTTAAATACTAGTTTATACATAAATAACAAACATAATTATTATAATGTTTACTCTTCTATAACTCTAACTGCAGCTTGATTAGTAGAAAAATGATTCTAAATACAAATGATCTGTTTAAATATTTTCTATGACTGCCTTGACATCTAAACATCCACCTCATTTGAGTTTCCATCACACAACAAAGACTTGTGCGTCCTTACTTCTGAAGTTTGTGGTGGCATTCTGCAACTTCACTGTAAAACGAGACACATTTTTCAAAATACTTAGTAAATCCACAGTTCTAGATGCATATTTAAATGTTGTTTCTTACAAAAATTAATGAAAATCAGCTGCAACCTTTGACCTCTTTGAACTAGAGGTCTGTAATATTTCTTATTATAGCAAAGTTTTATGCAGTATTACTTTTTAATGCCTATCCAAGTAAACAATAAGTTTCAGATTAAGGGGAAAAAACCTAAAATTGTTCCCATTTGTTTTTGTTTGCTATTGTAAACACTGTTACATGAATCCTTGAATGTATTGCAAGTTTGTTGACCAAATGGGACATACTTACAGACAAACAGCACAAGCATATGTGAGAACAAGAGGACCATGATGGTCCTGAATCGCTCACCTGTCTCCACATGACCCAATTTTCAAGAAGATCCATTGAAAAATATGACTTCTAGAGAGGTCACAAGGTTTTTCTATTATTTGACCTAATGACCTAGTTTTTGAAGGCACATGACCCAGTTTCGGACTTGACCTAGATATTATCAAGGTGAACATTCTCACCAATTTTCATGAAGATCTCATGAAGAGTATGGCCTCTAGAGAGGTCACAAGGTTTTTCTATTTTTATACCTACTGACCTAGTTTTGACCACACATGACCCAGTTTCAAACTTTATCTAGATATCAACAAAGTGAACATTCTGACCAATTGTCATGAAGATCCATTGAAAAGTATGGCCTCTAGAGAGGTCACAAGGATTTTCTATTTTTAGACCTACTGACCTAGTTTTTGACCGCAGTTGACCCAGTTTGAATTTGACCTAGATATCATCAAGATGAATATTCAGACCAACTTTCATACAGATCCCATGAAAAATATGGCCTCTAGACAGGTCACAAGGTTTTCCTATTATAATAATTATTTGACCTACTGACCTAGTTTTTAATGGCATGTGACCCACTTTCGAACTTGACCTAGATATCATCAAGGTGAACCTTCTGACCAATTTTCATGAAGATC
>NW_026463675.1:0-69247 GCF_021730395.1 Mercenaria mercenaria
GATCTTCATCTTCGACAGATTGTAATTGTAATGTAGCGTCAAACATTATCAGCACTAATTTCTCTCTTTTGTTTCCTTGATTTTTCTCTTATGACCTACTCTTTGCGACTAAGTTTTTGAAGATTCATAGTTTTGTCATGGCACCAGTAATTTCAGATAATTATGTGGGTAGAAAGTAAAAATAAAAGCTTAGTGTACCCAGTTCGACCTTTTATTTACTCTTTGTATATAAACTAAAGATGTCTGACGTTAAAAAGGTGTAAGTGACCATGACACGCCAAATAAGATTACTGTAATAATACGGCAATTCATGACACACATATCCGTGATATATCTGGTGAACATTGCACCACCATGATTAAAAAAGTTAGGAATTGCTTCCAGAAGGTTTGGTTTGTCATTGAAGAGGAGTTTTAACCTCAGCTAATGATTTATCAGTGTGTTTAAAAGTATACAAATATGGAGCTTTGCAGCATTATTTCTTTCCCGTATCTGAACAGACAACAGGTAGCACCTTAAAGCATCAGTACTTCTGTTTTCTTGTTCCATGCACTGTCCAAGCAGGTTCAAGGCTGTTTCTCTGTGTCCGAGGTTTGCTTCCTCATCAATGGCCCTTACAAGATTTGATAATGCTCTTTTTTTATCATCGTGTCTTCTTAAACTGTTACATGTCTTATATTGTAGAAAATAGAGATAAGGCAGGGAATCCACTACAGCCCAGTCCATCCAGTAGTCATATTTTCTTCTGTAAGCTAAGTCTTCCTGTGTGGATCTAAACATTTCATGCTGCAGCTCATAGGGACAGCAGTTTATTTCACATGGCAAAAATATGACACAGAATGCAGTTATATGTTTCACTAGAACATGTTCTTCATTCTGTTGAAAAGATAACCTGTTGAATGCACTTCTTTTGTCTTGATGTTCAAAATTATGGCAGGCACATACAGCTTCCACCACACTGAGATCATAGCATTCTTCAGTGTCTTTCACGATCATGTCTGTTCTTTCAGTATCTTCCATGCAGTAAAAGATTGATGCTAATTTCAGTTTACCGGATGAAACATCAGAGTTCAGTCCAAATGACAACCAAGTGAGAGTCTCCATCGATATATTGCCTTGATGATAAATGTTTGAGGAGGCTAGAACAGATCCTAGAGTTTTACATAACTGCTGTGCAGTAACACTACCAGCTATTTTATCTTGTTTTTGGTTGGCATCTAAATACTTGTAGACATGTTTGAACATGCATGTTGATAACAGCTGCAGTACTGCTGGTATGTTAAAGCTATTGTTGGTTTCAGAAAGTAACATTTTGTTTACATGTGCTATATCTAGAGCCACATCTTTGAATAATTGTCCTGAAATAAAGGTGGGTATCGTTTGTGGATCTATTACACAGATGCCATTGTTCTTCATTTGAAGTCTCAAGCCAAGTCTATCACAGTCTATCTCTAGTAATGCTCTTCCATTACTGCTAGCCACATACTGAAGTGTGTCAAGTATGAAGGGTTTAATGTGAGGTAAAAAACGTTCTGCCATTAAATTGTTGTCTGGGATGATGAAGTGTGGACAAACTTCATTTAAAACACAGTCGTAAAGTGTTGATAAACAAAGTGTGAGGCATGTAAGCAGGGTGTTTTCCCTCCAGGCGTTAGATTGTGTGTTAGCAATACAATGAAGTAATACTGTTTTACACATGAAACTGGAAATGCTCTCGGGATACTGTGAACTGATGAAGGTTTTTAAAATCATTTTCATTAGAACATAACATCTGACTTGTGTAATGTTTAAATTAAACATTAAACACCTCTCAGTTAGCGAAGTAGATATTCTCCATTCAAGTTCTCTGTTTCCACTGCCTTTGTTTCCAACAGCTACAACAAAACATCCAGTACTGCTGCAGTACCTTCTCATTTCTTCTGTAGGCCATCCTCCAACACCTTGCTCATCTAACCAGTGGTTGGCTTGTACAGGCCAGGATTTACAGGGAAGTGCAAATACTATGTCTAAATCATAAACACCAGGTACTTCTTGTTCTGATAGTGCTGGACCATGTCTCACTCTTCCCTCTTCATAAGCAACATTGATGAGTGTATTCTTCAGCAGTACTCTTCCTCTCCTATCTCTGTAAAAATCTTCATTCAGTACATCATTGTATGGAAGAGGAGCATCATCTCTCAGATGTTGTAACAAACAGTATCCAGGTGATACAGTCTCATCCTGGATCATCAATAAATTCTTTACACCAGGTTCCCATTCACTCCAGTCTGTTATTATATTAAAATTATTGATACTGTAAAGACAGTCAAAGTCTGACTGAAGTCCCGGTGTCGTTGTACTTTCTGTTTGACTGCCAAAGCAATACACTGAAGTATTATAAGTCCTTAATTGATATGGTATTGTGAATAAAGTCTCTCGCAGTAGTCTTAGTCTTCTCCTCTTCAACACTATTCTCTCATTCACTCCAATCTCATCAAGCACTTGAGATAGTCTCAGAGACACATTATGTGTATAATCAGATATTTGTGACATTCTGGAACAAAGAAAATGATTTCGTGTAAAAAACCATCTTTTTTAATGAATGCAAACTTTGTAAAAAAATAATGTTATGTAAATGGTACAGCTTCAGTTGCTTGTCAGATTACTTCAAAATTTAGAAAAAAAGGTTCACTATGAGTCTTTAATAGTAGGAAGTTTGAAAGTGATTTCTTGCATTTCAGTTCCTGAAAATTTTCATCTACAATTTTAGACAATAGAATACATAGAAACTCAAAAGTATATGTTATGCTAGTGAAAATTTATATATTAGTAGAGCTTGTTTTTACATCATACACATTAAATTATCTTTTAAACAACACTGATTTACCTGTCTTGATTGGTTTCTGTTTTAATTTTGATGTTGTTTGAAAATTGAGACATCCATTATGTTATGTAATGACTGTGAGGTAAAGCTACTATAGTTAATTTAGGAAAACTCCTTTTTATTCCTTTAAAAAAGTTAGTAAAATCCTTGTTGCAAAACAGAAAGTTGGAAAATCCCATTTCTAGTTTTTCTTTCATATATCAGAAGGATAACTCTTAACGCAATAACAATATTAACTGTTCATGCTTACTCCCCTTTATCACAAACCAAAGTGCATATAAATCTGTTTGCAATATACTGGAGTATTAAACTAGTATAAACAAGATAAATTAGTTCTTATGCCATATCAACTTTCCACTCCCTGTAATTTGAGTGACTTATAAAATAACAGTATCAAACCTATGTTGCAGCTGTTTCAGTGTTTCATAGATTCTGTCTTGACAAAGTCAGTGCTTTTGTGGACACACATTTTTGTTTAAACACACTAAAGTGACTTTATTTCCAAATGACCTCAAATTGATTTCTAAATGTGTCAGTGGTGATGCAAACGTCTGATCTCAATCAAAATGGCTACAAACTGAGTGTTACGAACAGGCAAAATAGGGTGGGTGGTGGTGTTTTACTGACGTGTAGATCTGCTGTAAACATGCGCAAACTTTCGGCAGGAAATTCTCAAAGTTTTGAATATGGTATTTTGCAGTTGATTTTCAAGAACATTACTATGCATATAGTTGGGATTTACAGACCTCCACCTTTATCCACTTGTTCCCAGTTCGTCACAGACTTCTTTCAATATATGGAGGGAGTACTATCACAGTACTCAAATGTAATGGTCATGGGTGACTTTAATCTTCACATCCACGATGACACAAATGCAGTAACAGAATTCAATAATTCTTTGTACGCCATGGGTTTACAACAACATGTACAATTTAGTACACACACTGGTGGTAACATTCTTGATTTGGTCCTTACGGAAGTCGTAAATGGTGTTGAAGTAGTTTCTTGTGAACAGGGTCCATATATTTCTGATCACTTTGCAGTCAAAATTGTGACAAATGTTAGAAAGGAAAATATAACCAGTGAGGTTGTGCTCTTTAGAAATTTCAAAGACATGGATACGAACACTTTTTCAAGCGATCTGAGAAAAATGACAATCGAAAGTGATAATGTCGACCTTTCTGTTGAAGAGTTTCAGACAGCAGTAGAATATATTTTGAATTCACACGCACCATTTATAGAAAATTCAAATCATCCATCGCGCTCCAAAACCCTGGTTCACAGAAAAACTTCTTCACCTTATAAGAGTGGCTCGCAAATCTGAACGTTTGTGGAAGAAACATAGACAATCACATCTGCATGAAGCCTTCAAAACAGCGCGTAAAAACTACGAAAAAGAACTCAAACATGAGAAAAAGTCATCTCTGAGTGAAAAAGTTCTTAATGCAAAAGGTGACTCGAAAAAGCTTTATAGATTTGTATCTGAGACTACAGGCACTAGGTCGGAGAACCCTATGCCAACTGGACATGACAGTACACTGGCTGAGAAATTTGCAGATCATTTCATGAATAAAATCGAAAAAATTCGAGAATCGTTGAAACATTTCGATAAGTTTCAACCATGCGAAAAAGATATTCCTTGTTTTGACAGTTTTAAAGATCTGAGCGAGGAAGAAGTTAGAAAAATTATAAACCAACTACAGACAAAATCATGTGAACTTGATATTCTACCAACAAAAGTGCTAAAATCATACTTGGATGAGCTGTTGCCTGTTATTACTAAATTGGTTAATTTGTCGTTGCGCGACGGCATCTTTCCAACAAATTGGAAACAGGCAATTGTAAGACCTTTGTTGAAGAAAATGCGACTGGAACTTGAATTCGCAAACTACAGGCCTGTTAGTAATCTATCGTTTCTGTCAAAATTAATTGAAAAAGCAGCTCTGTTCAGGCTCAATGATCATGTAAACAAACACAATCTTCTACCAAAAAACCAATCTGCTTACAGGAAAAACCATTCTTGCGAATCAGCACTGTTACGTCTTGTAAATGATTTACTGGATGCCATGGAGAAGAAAGAAGTTACGGCGCTAATTGCCATCGATCTCAGTGCCGCTTTTGATACTGTAGATCATGACATTCTTGTTGATGTGTTAAACAAGCAGTATGGCGTTCGTGGAACAGCACTGAGCTGGGTTGATTCCTATCTGCATCCCAGAAGTTGTCGTGTAAGTGTCAATTCAACCATGTCATCTCCACGCCAATTAAATTGTAGCGTTCCACAAGGGAGCTGCTTAGGACCGTGGCTATATTTGACATATGCGGGGACACTGTTTGATGTTATTCCGCCGTCGATTTCAGTTTACGGCTTTGCGGATGACCACACTGCTAATAAACGCTTTAAACCATCATCGCCAACAGTAGAATCCCGGGCAATACGAGAACTTGAACAATGTGCTAAAACAATCAACAACTGGATGAATGAAAATAAGCTGAAAATGAACACTTCCAAAACCGAGTTCATCATGTTTGGTAGTAGGCAACAGCTCTCTAAGTGTTCAACTGACAAAGTATGTATTGTAGGTGATGAAGTGAAATCAGTGAGCTTTATTCGATATCTAGGTGCATTCCTGGATGAAAACTTGAATCTAAAAGAGCATGTAAAACGAAAGTGTAGAACAGCAATGCTCAACTACTTCAGAATAAAATGTATCCGGAAATATCTTACCAAAGAGGCTACCAAAACCCTTGTACTGTCATTGGTGATATCCCATTTAGATTACTGTAATGTCATTCTATATGGTATTGCTCAAAGCGAAGTAAACAAAATGCAACGAATTCAGAACATGTGTGCAAAACTTGTCCTAAATCGAAGAAAATATGACAGTTCCAAGCAAGCGCTGTATGACCTTCACTGGCTACCAATCAAAGCCAGAAAAACATTCAAAATGCTCACCTACATGTATAATTGTTCAGTTGGAAACTCTCCAGAATATCTTTCTGAACTTCTCGTAAAACAAACACAGACAAGGAACTTGCGTTCTTCAAATTCCGTTACTGGGTGTTTCGTTGTTCCTTTCAACAAGCGCAAAATGTCAGCGACAGAAGTTTTGGTACTGTTGGACCTAAACTCTGGAATGAATTGCCTCTCGAAATAAGGAACTGAGACACAATAGATGTTTTCAAATTACTATGCACTCTTTTAGAAACTGTGACTGTATTTTTTTAAGAGATTGAAGTAACGTGAACTGGATGATTTTATTGTGTAAATACATTCGAATTCTTACTTGATAACAAACAGCTGTCTTACCGTATCTTAATGTTCTAATATTTTATTAATCTTATCTGATGTCTGATCTTTTTTTTTTCATTAATGCTTACTAAATAGTTTATTCACAATGATATTTATGCTCATTTATGTTATATGTCATTAAATATCTTAATTTTTTGTCGTATTTTTATGTATTTGTAAAACGCCATTGAATATGTTTTCCGTAAAAATAGCTAGGCGTTTAATCAAATAAAACCGTTTCAGTTTCAGATGGTCTAGTTTTCAGCAGTGGAAATTCTGTTTATACAGTAACTGTTGTATAAAATATGTCATATTTCATGGTTTCACAGAAGTATTCATCTACATATTATATTGTGCATAGATATAAGAAAATCAGCTGGTGGAAAGCATTTGGCAAGTGTCTGATAGATGAAGGGTACTTGGAGGAGAGGCAATGTGGCCAGGGAATTTAGCTAGGGACTGGATGGACAATGGTAGAGTTCTTCTTTTAACTTCTTAACCTACATCTACATCTGCTATTAAAACGAAACAGAAATAACCGTGAAATATTTTTGTGTCGTAGACTAGTATGTTTTTAGCCAAAGGCTCAAGGTGAGCTTTTGTGACTGCTTGATGTACATCCTGCATCATGCATCGTGTGTCAAAAATTTCCTAAAAAAACTTCTTCTTCAAAACCACTTGGCATATTTACACCAAATTTCACAGGAATGATCCTTAGGTGACCACCTTTCAAAATTGCACAAACAATTGAAATTATGCAGAACTTTGGTTTCCATGGCAACCGAAAGAAAAAACTTCAAAAAATCTTCTTGTCCAAAACTGCAAGGTGTAGAGACTTTATGTTTGGCATGTGACCTCATCAAATAGTCCTCTTAAAAAAACCCACAAAATACTTTTGCGGTCTAGAAAAAAGGAATTTTGTTTCTAAGTTAATGAACTCTTTGTACTCGACATCAGGAGCCCTCCTGCAAAAGCAAGAGGAAATTATGAATGAGGTTGTTAACCATTATAAAAACTTATATTCAGTAAGACAGACTGAAACAGTAGAATTAAACCATATATTACAAAATGGTAGTATCCCAAAATTAAGTTAAAATGAGAAACAAGGTTTAGAAGGACATCTTACATTCAGTGAGATGCTGAACAGTCTAAAAAAATGTCAAATGACACAGCGCCCGGCAGTAGTGGGTTTACCACTGCCTTTTTTAAATTTTTCTGGTCGGATATTGGCCATTTCTTAGTAAGATCAATTTACTATGGCTTTGATTCGGGGGATCTGTCGGTTTCTCTTAAACAGGGGGTTATAACCTGTATCCCAAAGGGAGATAAGGATAAACGTTACATTAAAAATTCGCGTCCCATTTCTCTTTTGACTGTTTCGTACAAAATCGCTTCTACTAGCATTGCTCAAAGATTAAAAATGTCTTACCAAATCTGATTAGTCCAGACCAAACTGATTTTCTTCCTGGAAGACTTATTGCAGATAATATAAGACTAGTGTATAATGTAATGTTCCACACAGAAGAACAACAAATACCAGGAATGTTATTGTGAGTGGATTTTCAAGTTTTTGATTCCCTTTCATGGTCTTTTATGTACAAGGTGTTACAGTATTGCAATTCTGGTGAAAACTTTATAAACTGGGTTAAATTGTTTTATAATGATATTCATTATACAATCTTGTGTCAGTATAAATGGTCACCTGTCAGACTGGTTTAGGGTCCAGCGAGGTTGCCGTCAGGGGGATCCCCTGTCCCCTTATATCTTTATTCTGTGTGCGGAAGTATTAGCGGCAATATTGAAACAAAACAAAAATATTAAAGGGATAAGAATAAATAATATAGATTTTCTCCTGTCACAGTATGCGGATGACACAACTGTATTATTAGACGGAACTGAAAAGTCCTTAAAAAACACAATACAAACATTAGACTTCTTTGCAAGAATATCAGGATTACAAATAAACATAGATAAAACATAAGCTGTTCTGATTGGATCTTTTAAAAAAAATAGCAGGTTTTTACCTTGTCCAGAACTAGGACTTCAGTGGGAGTCCCATAGTTTTAAATTACTAGGAGTAACTTTCACAAATGACCTCAAAAATATGGCAAATACTAACTATTTACCAAAAATTGAAGAAATTAAAAGGCTCTTCGCTCACTGGAATAAAAGGGTTATCAGTCCAATAGGTAGAAATATAGTCATAAAAACACTAGCTTTACCAAAAATCAATCAACTTATTATGAGTTTGCCAAATCCAAATAATGACATCATAAAAACTTTGCAAATTTTTTTTTTACATTTTTATTGAATGGCCAGGATAATTAAGGTAAAAAGAAGTACTATTATTCAGTCCTACGAAAATGGAGGTATAAAAATGATAGAGTTAGATACTTTCATCACCGCTTTAAAACTGACTTGGTTTCGCAGATATATGAGATATAATACTAAATATTTTGAACTTATTACAGATATCTACCATTTTCTTCAAACCTATAGTAAATATGGAATGAATTTTATGAATAATAAACTGAACACTGTTGGAAATTACTTTTGGAATGATGTCTTTGAATGAATCATACAAATAAATGATTAATACCCAAAAAGCTGGAGTGATTTTTGTGCACTGCCAGTATGGCACAGCAGTAATTTTAAAATTGGTGGTGTTAGTTTTCACTATCCCATGTTCATAAGGAAAGGAGTTTTATTAGTCAACGATTTTCTAGATAGAAATGGAAATTTCCTGTTGAATAATGATTTTATTGATGAATATGAAGTCAGAACAAATTTTTTACAATACCAAAGTATCATCGCATCAATAAGAGATTTCATTGACAAGGTTAGATTTCCGCATTGTGCGAGAAGGGAAACCTCACCTTTACAACCTTTTGCAGTAAAAGTAATTAATAGTCAAATAAAAGGATGTAGAAAAATCTATGCTTCCCTACTTGCCAGGCCAATAATAATCCTCTCTTCAAGGAGAAAATGGACTGATAAATTAAATTTAAATGCGCTTTTTAACTGGAAATACATATATAAATTCCCTTTCATTGCAACTAAAGATACAAAGTTGCAATGGTTTCAATTCAGACTGAATCATAGAATCATTGCAACAAATTACTCTCTCCAAAAAATGGGTTTAAGAAATGATTTGTTATGTTCTTTCTGTAATACAGAAACTGAAACTTTACAACATTTATTTTATGATTGCCGTTATAGTAACTTGTACTGGACTGAGGTCAAAAGATGGATTAACGGAACTTGTCCGAATATTTCCACTGAATGGTCAAAGACAGATATTATTCTAGGTAACGAAAAATTTAGCATTGCATTAATGAACATATTACTAAATGCGAAATTTACTATATATCAATGTCCATCCAAGCTTTCAGTTATTCAAAACACAAATGGAAATGCTATTGAAACTTGAACATTTCAGTGCTAAGAAAGAAAACAAATTAAACAAATTCAATGTAAAATGGAGTGATTGTCTATCTCTGCTTTCACTAGACAACTGATCTTTCTTTTGTACAGCTCATTTCGAAATCTCCCCAGTGCTGCACCACCAACCCCTTCTTTGTTTCTGTCCCTTCCCCCATCCTTTTTTTCTCATGCCTTTTTGCATAGCCTCTCATGCCGATCTGGTATCTTTTATTTTTGTTCTTTATTATGGTTATAAGAAGTAGGTATTACAAACAAGAAAGATGAATAACTGTGTTTTGATTAGCTTATGATACTTGATGTAGCTCAATAGTACTTATTATACTATGGTATTGCTTTGACCCTTGTTTTGTTTAACACAATTGGTTTCTGCTATTGAGACCAGTGTAGATCTTGATTAGCCTGCACTGCAGTGCAGTCTGATCAAGATCTGTGCTGTTTTTACGCCTATTGGTCAGTATTTTTCAGTAAACATCTTGTAATCTCCATAGTATTGTTCGAATTGAAGGACAGACAATTTCTTTAAAGAAATCTAACATGGCAAGGGTCAGGGCTTTATACAAGTTTTATATAATACAAACTTTTTCAAATAACTCAGTATGTATTTACCTACTTATAGAATATTTCTTATACTATAATTATGCTATATGCTGTAACCAACTTTTGACAAAAAAAATAAAAAAATAAAAATCTTCTTGTCAGAAATAGTTAAACAAATTTCAAAAATATTTTGTTCAAACGATCTCTAGGTGACCCTCTACCAAAATTGCCTAAGCCATTCTGTTTCAGTAAAAAACATGGCCGTTAGGGGGCGGGGCTTATTTTCCCTATATGGCTATATTGTAAATTTCAAAAATCTTCTTCTTTTTAAAACCACTGGGCATATTTACACTAAACTTCACAGAAATGATCCTTGGGTGGGCCCCTATCAAAATTGCCCAAAGAATTAAAATCCATTTAGAACTGTGGTTGTCATGGCAGTCAAAAGGAAAATTTATAAAGAAGATAACTTGTCAGAAATTGTTAGCCGGAAAGCAAAAAATATTTTGTAGAAATGATCTTTAGGTGACCCACAACCAAAATTGCTTAAGCCGTTCTATTTTAGTTAAAAACATGGCTGCCAGGAGGCTGGTTATATAGGAAAGAATACTTAAAAAATTGTCTGATCATATTTCCTAGACTGTTTAATTATAATGACCTCACTTGACTGTGACCTTTACCTACTGACTTACTTTCTGGTTTGTAGCTCACCTGAGCCAAAGGCTCAAGGTGAGCTTTTGTGACCACTTGATGTCCGTCGTCTGTCGCGTGTGAACAATTTCTAAAAAAAATCTTCTTCAAAACCACTGAGCAGATTTACACCAAACTTCACAGGAATGATCCTTGGGTGCCCCCTTTCAAAATTACCTAAAGAATTGAAATACATGCAGAACTTTGGTTACTATGGCATCCGAAAAGAAAATCTTTAAAATATACTCTTCAGAAACTATGAGCGGATTCAAAAATATTTTATAGAAATGATCTCTAGGTGACCCTTTACCAAGATTGCTCAAGCCGTTATATTGTAGTAAAAATATGACAGCCAGGGACAGGGCTTATTTTAGTTAGATGGCTATATTGTAAACTTCAAAAGTCTTCTTCTTCAAAACCACTTGGCAGTGACCATGAATGTCGGACCTACTTTCTTAATGTTTTAGCATCAGTTGACATTTGAAACATGTGGCTCATATCAATCAGGTGAGTGATCCAGGGTCATCATGACCCTATTGTTTTAAGTTTGTAGAGCTCCATTTTGGATACCTTTAACTTGAGAGTGCATTTAAAGGTGGGAAAGAACCATTTTATTAGAAATTTGCAAGCTACACATTTTTGTTCCTATATATTTTGTCTTATTTTAATGGACAACAGTCTGATAATTATGTCTCCCACCACACAATGGTGTGGGAGACGTATTGATTTACTTCTGTCTGTATGTGTGTCTGTCACAAAGCTTGTCCGCACTCTAAGTCGAACATTTCTCATCCGATCTTCACCAAACTTGAACAAAATGTGTTTGCCAATAAGTGCTCGGCCAAGTTGATAACTAGTCTTATCAGCCCAGGCACTTCGGAATTATGGCCCTTGAACTACCAAAAAACTCTCAGATTTCTTGCGCATTTTTGACCACTTTTAAAATTAGTATAGGGGTCCTTTTGGTTTTCTCTGTTAGCCTGTATTATATACATGTCACACACATTTTTTAACCTAGGGCAATAATTTGAATAATTACGGTAGACATTACAAATCTGATATCACATGCCAAATATTATGGCTCTAGCTATTATTGATTCAGAGAAGGAGATTTTCTAAGTTTCTTATATATACGCCTGTAGTAAGTATATGTCAGACATAGGCATGGACATTTTATTAACCTTAGGGCAGTAATTTGGATAATTATGGTAGAGAGTCAAAAGTCAAACCCTTATATCACATGCCAAATATCAAAGCTCTAGAGAAAAGTATTTTTAAAGTCTGATAGCTGAAACCTATTTCTAACAAAACTGACCCGTATGTTCAATGAACCGGAACCATTAACAGCTTTGAAAGAGAGCTACCCAGAGATCATTTGTGTAAAGTTTCATCAAAATACATTGAGTAGTTTTGGAGGAGATGCTGTTTAAAGAAATTGTTAATGAAAAGTGACCAGGCCCTCTGGCAGCCATGTTTTTTGATGAATCAGAAAAATTTAAACAGTATTTGTAGAAGATCACACAAGGACAATTTGTGTGAAATTATTTTAAAATCAGGCTAACAGTTTTATACAAGAAGAAGTTTCTACAATTTGCATAAAGGGAAAAGTGACCACGACTCCAGGCAGCCATGTGTTTTGACGAATCGGAATAATTTGAACACTCCTGGTAGAGGGTCACACAAGAACCATTTGTGTAAAATTATTCTAAAATCGGGCCAGCAGTTTCACACACGAAGATTTTTAAAAGTTTCCACTATATAAATCTAAGGAAAAGTGACCATGCCCTCTGGCTTTTGTGACCACTCAATGTTTGTCGTGTGTCGTCCTTCAGCAATTTCTAAAAAGACTCTTCTTAAAAACCACTGGGCAGAATTACACCAAACTTCACAGGAATGATTCTTGGTTGGTCACCTTTCAAAATTGTTCAAAGAATTGAATTCCATGCAGAAGTCTGGTTGGCATGGCAACCGAAAGGAAAAACTTTAAAAGTCTTCTTGTCCAAAACTGCAAGGTGTAGAGACTTTATGTTTGGCATGTGACCTCATCAAATAGTCCTCTATGAAAATTGTTCAAATTATGCCCCTGGGGTGAAAAGAGGCCCGACTCTGGGGGTCCCAAGTTTTGCATAGACATATATAGGATAAAATAAGACATATGTTTCATATTTTGTATAAATTAAAGAAATGTTTTTAAATGAACTTATTTTAATTTCTGTTATATTTTTTTAACTGATGGCCTTTTTCTTGTTTCAGTCTCTTCCAAGGTAAAGAAATTACTGCTGGTCAGTACTTGACCAGTAAGGCGGGGGAAGTAAATTGACCAGGTCTGAGTTCTTTCCCCCCTAGCCAGTACTTGACCTGTCGGGTGAGGAAAAGAGATTGACCGGTCAGTTCTTTCCCCCCTAGCATAAACTTGACCTGTCAGGTGGGGGAAGAAATTGACTGGTCAGTTCTTTTCCCCCCAGCATATACTTGACCTGTCAGGTGTGGTAAGAAATTGACTGGTCAGTTCTTTTTCCCTAAGCATATACTTGACCTGTCAGGTGGGGGAAGAAATTGACTGGTCAGTTCTTCCCCCCTAGCCAGTACTTGACCTGTCGGTGGGGGAGAAGAAATTGACCAGTCATTTCTTTCCTCCCTAGCATATACTTGACCTGTCAGATGGGAGAACAAATTGGCCAGTCAGATCTTCCTCCCCTAGCCAGAACTTGAGTTTTTGGGTGGGGAGAAAAAATTTAATGGTCAGTTCTTCCCCCCTATCATATACTTGACCTGTCAGGTAGGGGAAGAAATTGACTGGTCAGTCCATTTACTTCTAGCCAGTACTTGCTCTGTTAGGTGGGGGAAGAAAATGACCGGCCAGTTCTTTCCCCCCTAGCCAGTACTTGACCTGTCAGGTTGGGAGAAGAGATTGACTGGTCAGTTCTTTTCTCCTCAGCATATATTTGACCTGTCAGGTGGGGGAAGAAATTGACTGGTCAGTTCTTTTCCTCCCAGCATATACTTGACCTGTCAAGTCGGAGAAGAAATTGACTGGTCAGTTCTTTCCCCCTTACCAGTACTTGACCGGTCAGGTGGGGAAATGAATTTGACCACTCAGATCTTCCCCCCCCCAGCCAGTGCTTGACCTATCGGGTGGGGAGAAGAAATTGATCAGACAGTTCTTTCCCCCTAGCCAGTACTTGACCTATCAGGAGGGGGAAGAAATTGACCAGTGAGTTCTTTTCCCCCCGGCATATACTTGACCCGTCAGATGGGGAAAGAAATTGACTGGTCAGTTCTTTTTTTTTTTCCAGCATATACTTTTAAAATTGACTGTAGGGAAAAACCAAGACCACTTTTCTGTGGTACAACATAGATGTTACCTTCAAATTTTAGGTGTATTTTAAGGTATTTTTACCTGGTAAGGTGTTTTTTTGTGGACTTAGAATTTTAACAAAAGAATTACAATAATTACTTCACAACCACAGAAAATAGGGCCAAGGGTCCTTCTTTTAGTTTGTGAGCAGTACCATGCCCTTGACCTTTCTCATGTGGTGGAGGATCCGAAATGTGTGTGGCACATTTCTGTTTTTTTTTTTTTTTTTTTTTTTTTTTTTTTTTTTAATTTCTGCATCAGTATTTCAAACGGTAAACGATATTATCAGATATGTGTTGAAGTCGAAATTATTTGCTAGTTATTCCTACAGCTTATTCACAATTTATCTGCCTCAACAAACCATATACTATGCGTACAGTTATGTTATATAACCAAAAACGTACTTATACTTCGTGAATGCGTTTTCTTGATACTGCCAATTTCAGAATAGCGCGCTGTTTCAGTGTTTGCATCATACACATTTAGTCACTGACTGATATCGATTTTCTTATCGTGAGTGGCTAATTTTGTAACCGTCATTTACATAAACTCCGCCCAAGACGCGAGCCAAGTTAAACTGAAAAGCCTGTGATAAATGTATTTATGGTTTTTAAAATGGATGATATTACAGTTTTTAGTCGTATCTCAGACTCAGTTTCAAAACAAACCTTTTTGTACGTGCTCTCAAACGGATTACATTATGTCTGTAAAACTGAACTTAATTAACGTCGCATTCTCCCGATCATTTCACGTATACATTATAAGTATTTTTTTTCCTGTCACCGATGTACATCGATTTCCTTGTGACAGTCGATAAAAATATATGTGTATTTTTATCGCTTGGTCAGGGATCTAAGTTTACATTAGTAAATCATAGTCTGATGGGCATCACTTTTCACATTAAAAATTATATATTTAGTTTAAACAATAATACCCTGTTTACATACATGACTCAAGTTTTAAAGGTAATAGCTCTAAGGATTTCTGTGTGTTTGGTAATCCAGCAACATGCGATTCTGACATGCTTGAATTAACTGGAGTTTTTTTTTCGTACATTGAACATGTATTTAGGTCCTACTTATCAACGATTAAACTTCCGGTCATGTAGCCGTTGTACATGAAGTTAAAAACCTTAAGTGCTGGGCTTCTGCATTTCGCTTTAATAGCAAATCGAAACTTGATTCGGGATTCATGACTAAGTAAGTCTCCTTGCCAAGAAACTTGCTCACGACGGAAATTTATTTTCTTGGGTTTAACGCCAGATTTCAACAGTTCTTCTTTGATGTCGGGTGGTTAGTTTACTTAATTAAGCATCGCTCCTGGGAAGAACCAGTACTAGACTCTAGTTTCCGTAAGAAACTGCAAACTTTCTCACATAAAGAAATATGGTCGGTAGGAAGGCTCGAACCCGTGCCCCCACCCCAGTCAGTGAGAGGTTACAGTGATTCAAGACAACGACTAACCACTCGACTAATGGGAGCAGTCAACCGATGGATGGGTACTACAATTCGGTTTCTAGAAATCACACGACAGATGACGGAATTCTATGAAATATGTATATTTTTTCATATCGAAAACTTTTCCAATGAAATTCTAATCGATGTCGATCCTTTGCTTTGGTATTTTACAGATTATGTCGTAATTACAAAATAGATTCTATATAACTTACGTGTCTCAAAAGATTTTTTTATTTAAAACTGTGATAGTAAATATGCACCTCTATGTTCACAGCGTTTGTAAAAGGCGATCTTGCTTATACTTTGCCTGTGACAAATACTAGTTTTTAACGATCGTACCATCTGACCATGGCATTTAATCAGAATCACATGTGCTTTTGTTTGTTTAAAATCATAACTATAATTTTCCTATCGTAAGCTTGTCTGACTTCGACAATTCTCGGCGTCAAACTTGGAAAGATCGAAATAGACAGCATCAAGTCAACCTAAATTAACCCACTTGAAACCTGGAAGACTGGATGTGGTAATCAGACTCGGAGGTATAATTATAGTGAGCACATCACTTTATATTTTTTTACCGACAATCGGTTTACATCGCATCGTAGGAAAGGAAATGCTTATTAGTTTTTATTAAAAATGGCTGCGTGTTTGTCTGCACTATTTACAGTCCATAAAATAAACAAACGTGTTTGTAAACATGGACGGATCCAAACAGAAGGGGAAGAAGCATTTTATAGAAATAAGTCGATGGCAAAATACAATACATATCGTAGTCCTGACCAACCTATAAACCGGGCCAGTCTATATAAGTACAACAACATAGTTGACCCATTTAAACGAGCTGTTGTAATTTTTGAAGCAAAAATGAAAATAAAATAAAAATGCCAAGACTGCACTCGATTTAATCGGTCGCACTCAGCGCACGTTGCGCTCTTTACAGAATTGTCCGATACACATGTGTAGAAGAAAGGAATTACTGAACAAGACTTAGTGCTATAATATAACAGTGTCCTGAAAGCATGTTCAATAGAGTGACATCAGTCAGAATTGGTGCGCTAAAATAGCAATCAACATGACATGTAAACTGGACAATCAAGTTTTTATTACAAAATCTAGTGCATGATCTTAGGTTTCTATTCTCTGTGTAACAAGAACGAAATGCAACAAGCTGCGCTCTTAACCTTTAACCTGCTAAATTTCTATAATGAATTTGTCCATCTCATCTTTCAATTTGGACAGTAACATTAACTGTTAAAAGGGGTACTTACAACAAAGGATACTGATTGAATGGCGAACCGTACAGACCATGATCAGACTGCACGGACGTGCATGCTGATATTGGTCTGCACTGGTCGCAAAGGCAGAAGCACTTGCCACAATCAGGCTAAAGGTTGAAACAGAAGAAAGGCATTATACAAACATGTGCTAGGTATGTCCAGACGTTCACGATTCTAGGGACAAAACTTTCAGTTGTATTTTGACAAGATACTGCATGTAGTTTTAAATAAATATTGCCGAGTTTGTTTTTTCACATTTGAAAGCAAAATGGTTAAACGAACCTTATAGTTCAATGTGGAAGACAACATCGATAATAAGCGGTATTGTCCGCGTTTGAAAAAAAATCCATGACTGACATCCGTGGATATAATACGAAGACTATATACAGTTCGTTTTTATAAACATCATGTTTGTAAACATTAAAGACTGCGTTTTGTAACCTTAACTCCTGCTTCCTTAGTTTAGCTTTTCTAGTTTAAGAAAAACTTGAGCACAAGCTGAAACAAAACATAATAAATAATTAGAAAGTTCATTAAATGTAAGTAGAGAAATTTTGGTTTGAAAGCGTGTAAACACGTATGACCTGGTAATCGAACTGTAGATACATCAATTCAAAATAAATGCATGAAACCAGCTGTGTTGTATTTCGTCGAGAGTTGCTTATAAATACAAATTATACACATCAATGTCGATCTTCAGACAGTTCAGATCTATAATATAAATAGTTTTAAGTGTATATATATGCTGCGTATGTGTACATGCACATGTATGATTATGCAGGATTATCCTGAAATAAACTCCCATAATATTTCACTTTTGTAAATAACACTTTACGAGGTTGCTTTCCACTGCTACCGATAGAAATATACGTTTGGGCGGAGCAAACTACAAGCGTCATCAAATTACTCTCTTACCTATCACTACAGCGACAGCTACGTCATTTACTACCTGCGTTTGATGTAAACGCCCATTCGGCGAGCTTTTCTGAAATTGGCAGTATATTCCACAAATGAGTGTCACAATTTTGTAATTCTTTTTGTCATATAGCTTGTTTGCAGCATTTCTTCACTCAGTTATATAAAGATATATATCAAACAGAATGGCACGTTGGAGTGGAAGCTTGTTCTTCATTGTTTCTTTATAGACATATCAGTACTGGCATATCCCGTGCTTATTACCTAAATATTATAGAAATCCCAAAGTTTAGAAATATTATTGCAAAAATAAGAATAAATTCTCATAACTTAAATATTGAAACTGGGCGCCATAGAAATATAGAAAGGAACCAACGAATATGTATTTTATGCAATTTAAATGCTTTGGAAGATGAGTATCACTTCATATTAGAATGTCCATTGTATACTCAGATTAGAAATATGTATATTCCGAGGTTTTATACAACTCGACCTAGTATGTACAAATTGGTATCTGTGTTAAACTCGGAAAACAAAAGTTTGTTGACAAAACTGGCACTATATTGTATCAAAAGCTTTAAACTCAGAAATGATACTTTGAATACGTAAGAACGCTTGACTTATGTTTGTTCTGTATAGAATCACTCTCGATATGTATTATTTATTATCATTTATAATGTGATTGTAATTATTACATGCACCTATATTTATGATTTATACATGATTTATTGTGACTGTCATATTGATGTTATGATGATGAGCTTGTATGCTTAAATCAATAAATTCTGTTCTGTTCTGTTCTGTTCTGTTCTATAATCCCTATGTGTCATTTAACAGTAATATTTCATGATTTCAGATGGCGTGCTCAAGTGTTGTTTACAAACACAACAACTTATGCATTCAATAACTTTTTTATCACGCTTCATCGTGCGTTGTTATAACTTCTAACATACAATCCAGTGTAGTCGTCACATGATGTACAGACGACTTTTTTCTTTAAAGGTGGATAATCAGATTTTGGCTAAGTAACGGATTTGTTTTAAACTTTAACATCTGATCATTTACACTCATTTATGTTCAGTTAGCGCTTAATACAAGTTAGGTTTTCACTGGAGATATTTTTAATAATTGGTTTTCCTATTGCAGTTGCCCAACCAAGATCGAGTTATTTTATCATAAGTATAAATGTGATAAACATACTTTACCTAAGAAAATGATTAACTAACCGATATATTGTATTATATTCGTAAAATAATTGCATTAACAATTACATATATAGATTGAATTCATTAGAAATGCAAGTTTGAAAAATTATTATTACCTCCCTTTGCCTATCTTGGTTGCGCAACCAAGATAGAATGGAAAAAAAATGAAATTCAGAAGCTACATGCATTTTAAAACCCACCTTTTGATTCAGATTGTTAAATATTTGGTATATCTATCCAATGCGAATGTAAAACTCAGAATTATATGGAAATAAAAAGAAATACCAAGCATTTTAAATATTTTCATATTAAAGGGGAGTAATTACAAATTTTTATGAAAATCAATAAAGTATACATTTCTAACAGGGATCTAACTCGAAGTAATGTGTATTTTTGTTTCTTAAATAAATCTCTAACAGAATATACAAAAAGTAAAAAATGTCACTAAATTTTGCTTAAATGTGATTGACCACCTTTAAATTAGCAAACTTGAGATAAACTTGAGATAAAACAGGTAAAATGTGCACTTTCCTACTTTCACTTTCACCTATGGGTGGTTTGATAAAATAGTGAAGCAAAAGTGTGACATAGGGGTTGAAAATTCAAACCTATTTCTTATGGAATTCACCTATTTTTTATGATAGCAAACACTTCAAATTTCAATGAAATAACTTTGAAACTTAAAATATTTCAGCCTTTAATTCGAAAGTACAGTGAATTTCCATTAAGATGGGTAATAAATGTTGCAGTGTTTTATGACATGGAAATATGTATAATAGTAATTTTTTCAACATATATGTAATAGGTGTATATGTATGGTTTGAAACTTATTTAATCAAATGTTTGTGGACATTGGTTTTTAAAATCACCTTTTCTGCACAAATCTGACATGAAAATAAAATTTTACCTAGAAAAGTTGTTGCTGAATGAAAAAATAATTAACATATTATTATAAAACCTTTTTTTTTCTTGCATTTTGCATGTTTATAAACCACATGCCAAATTTCAAGAATGTCCAGTAATTTTAATTTCTAGAATATTTACAGATGCACAGGGGACACATAATGAAAATCAGTGTAATATGCATTCATTATTAGTTTTCTGTTCATAAAAAGACTTATGGTGATCAACTTAAGAAAAAAAAACTATCAAACAATTAGTTTATTCCATAAAATAACTACAAAACTGAAAATTTTCACAACAAAAACATGAAAATTCAACAGGATGTAATGCTTTAAATGAAAAAAATAAGTGACTTTAAACGTAACTAACACATTGAAATCATTTAGTTTACATGCACTGCTTATTCAGAGTGTAATCAAAGCACTGAGAGTACTGATGGGTCGGGGCATTTCAGCTGTATTTATAGCATAGCAGAATAATTTCCAGGGTTCATACAGAAATCTGGGAACTGAATTCAAGAACTTTCCAAGGACAAATTGGCATTTTTAAGGACCTGTACAGAACTCCAATTTTTGAGACTGTTACAGTTTTTAGCTCGACTATTCGAAGAATAGTCTAGCTATTCTACTCACCCTGGCATCGGCGTCACACCTTGGTTAAGGTTTTACATGCAAGTACATACAGCTATCATTTAAAGGCATATAGCTTTGAAACTTATTTATTCTTTTTCTAGGTCAATTACCAACCTCACTGGGTCAAGTTCCATAACTCTAACATGTATTTTGAGCATATTATGCCCCCTTTTGGACTTTGAAAATTCTGGTTAAAGTTTTACATACATGTAAGTCACTATCTCCAAAACTAATGCAGATATTGAAATGAAACTTATAAAACTAGTTGATAGCATCAAGTCCCATAACCTTGATATGCATTTTGGTCAAATTATGTCCCCTTTTTGAACGTAAAACTCTTTTGATATTTAACATTTTGGGTAATAATTTCCTGCTTCTGTGACAACATTTCGAATAGTGGAGCTTGGCTGTCTTACGGACAGCTCTTGTTCTTTGATGTTGTTACTTTGAAACACATTTATCAAACTATTTAAATTATAAATATTATTCATAACTTTCGCCCATGGCACTGTTTCAAATTTTATGCCCCCACTTTTGAGGGGGGGGGGGGGGGCGGGGGTATATAGATTTGCCCTTGTCCGTCCTCCGTCCGTCCGTCCTTCCGAGAATGTTGTGTCGCGCCTAGCTCCAAAAGTATTTGACGTAGAGTCACAAAACTTTACAGGAATGTTGGTAAGCATGTGTAGTTGTGCACCTGGTGTTTCGCGTCCGGATTCATTCAGTTGTGTAGGAGTTATGGCCCCTGACTTTGTAAAAATTGGTCATTTTAATGTTGTGTCGCGCCTAGCTCCAAAAGTATTTGACCTAGATTCACCAAAGTTTACAGGAATATTGGTCAGCATGTGTAGTTGTGCACCTGGGGTTTTGCGTCCGGATTCATTCAGTTGTGTAGTAGTTATGGCCCCTGACTTAGTAAAATTTTGGTCATTTTAATGTTGTGTCGCATGTAGCTCCAAAAGTACTTGACCTACAGTCACCAAAGTTAACAGGAATGTTGGTCAGCATGTCTAGTTGTGCATCTGGGGTTTTATGTCCGGATTCACTCAGTCGTGTAGGAGTTATGGCCCCTTACTTAGTTAAAAATTGATCATTTTAATGTTGTGTCGCACGTAGCTCCAAAAGTATTTGACCTAGAGTCACCAAAGTTTACAGGAATGTTGGTCAGCATGTGCAGTTGTGCACCTGGGGTTTCGCATCCGGATTCATTCAGTCATGTAGGAGTTATGGCCCCTGACTTAGTTAAAAATTGGTCATTTTAATGTTGTGTCACGCATAGCTCCAAAAGTATTTGACATAGAGTCACCAAAGTTTAAAGGAATGTTGGTCAGCATTTACGGTTGTGCACCTGGGTTTCGCGTCCGGATTCATTCAGTCTTGTAGGAGTTATGACCTCTGACCTAGGAAAAAGTTTGTTTCCTTTGTCATATAGTGGGGGCATCTGTGTCTCATGGACACATTTCTAGTTTTATTACAAACTCGGCAATGCGCTTTGTGGACGTCTTTTTCCTGTCTGCGCCATCTTTTATCCTTTAGCCAGCTCAGTTTGAAACGACACTTGCCATTTGAAATCAATTGTCAGTTAATCACAACAGGAATCAGTAAATTTACTTTTCTACCATTTGATCGACATTTCAAGCACTTTTCAAGATGCAGCTTGTTTTCAAGCACTTTCTAAGGCCTGTACGAACCCTAAGATTTACGTCAGAAATCGGTTTATGTCTGGCATTTCCAAGATTAATGCACGTGCTGTTTGTAGAAATAAAAAACAAACCAGTTTATAAATAGATTTTGCAATATGTCAAAATATTAAACACACAAAGAACACAAATTCAACATTATTGTATGAATCCTATTATACATAATGACTTTAACATGTCTGTCTTTAGTAAATAGCTTCAGTTTGGAATGTCAGTTCAAAGAATTTTTATATATTAAGGTAGTTCTGCACGTTTGGATCGAATTTTTTTCCACAATGTAGAATTTGATAAAACTCTGATTTTTCAAAACTTCAGAATATACCTAGAAAATTCAGCAAATAAAAAGGATAGGGTCGTGTGCTTGATTTTTTGCTAGACTGATTTGAAAAATATGGACCTCACGCAATATTTCATAATGGGAATCTATGGGAAAATCATAACTTTCAGAACATTTTCGCGGATAGAAATTTTTCTACAATGTAGATTTTGATTAAACTTCTCAAAGTTGTAAATAAAGATATGGTCTATAATTTGATGAAATAAAATGTATAGGTCCGTGTGCTTATTTTTAAGATATTTGACCGAAATTAAAATGAACCGGACATTTCACGCTAATTTTAAGACATTATTTTGAATTATTTAACGTGTCATATATTTTAGTACCATATTTTGACATTAGAAATAAAGCAACAGCGTCAATGTAATAAATGTACACACAGGTTGCGATTAATTCATAACATGATTTTCGTTTCCGTACGCCAAATCCAGGCTTTATTCTACGTTTTCCGGATAAATGACGTTACGCCATCACTTCCGGTTTATCAAACGTGCAGAACTACCTTAAAGGTTAAACTCACATATTTAATTTAAACAAATTTGCGATATGTGTACCTACACTGATTTGGGAAATCCCAGTCCCAGATTAAGACTATTCACTTGCAGTCATTACGGAAGCTAACAAGAGCTGTCACTGGAGACAGCGCCCCGACTATGTTGATGCAGGATAGAGAAACTGGACACATCTGAGGAAACTGGAGCTGTCACTGGAGTGTTTAATGACTCCAATGGTAGATGAAGCTATTGCACAATAGCTTGAATCTGTGTCAAAAATATTAAGTATTAAATATTAAGAGAGGTAAAGGTAAAGTGTAAGCTTCTCAAATTTATATGTGAAATAAAATATGTATCAGAAACCATTTGATGCTGAATATCATGCTTGATTCTGCCTTTGCAATAAGTGTAGATCACAATCAGCATGCACAACTGTGCAGTCTGATCATAATCAGTATGTACATCTGAACAGTATTTTTACAATTAATGGTAGTATTTCCAGGTTCAAAGATGGAAATATTGATTATTTAAAGTGTGCAGGGTAAGGGTAAACAGGACAACAATGTGGACCATAGTGACAGCGTGCATCTAACTCCCGTAACATGTTACAGCAGCATAAATAGTAAATTTCAAAGGGTTCATGCAAATATTTCCCCCAATATTCAACTTTATGAACTTTCCAAAAACATTCAATCACTCTTTTCCTGTAATGCCGGTATTATATTTCATGCAACAGCAATATAAGTCATCAGGGTACATGCTTTTGAATACTTTTCATTTGCACCCAAACATATTCGTTCTCATACAAAAAATACGATAATTTAACTAGTGATAATTTTGTTTCCTTTATTTATTTTCTTTTCTTTTTTTCTCGGTTTCCTATGATAACAGCTAAAACATTTCAGATTCAGAGATGTTAATTGATCACATGTTTGACTTTGTGGGAGTACTAAAATGTACCCAAAAAAGTCAAAATGTACCCACTTACGTTGGCATTTAGTATTAAAATACCCATAAATTCAACTAGGTATTATATGTAATATTTTAAATATATGTAAGGTTTAGATTGAATGTTAGAGAAGTAATAAAACTAGATTAGCGCAATAATTGATTACTTTTCGCACCTACAGCACAGTTGCCTTACACCTGTTGTGAAATTTATTACTCCTTTCTTTATTATACTGTCAATGGAGTGATTGACACCTAATTTAATTATCAAAATGACTTTCTTTAATGTTTAGAGTTTGTAAAACTTTCTACTTTATTTACTGAATATAATTGTTTTGTACCATCCTTTTATTTGTTGTTTAAAAAATCAATAGCACAAGTCTGTTTTAAATACTTTATTTTTTACCCTAATTTTGTTTTATAACTTTCTTATCAGAATCCTATATATCTGTAAAACCTCTTAGTAAGTTATACACATATAAAACTATATACATATATACAAAATAAATAATACTAGCATGATTAGAGCTGCAGGTACTGGATGCACTATGTCATCACTGAAACTAAACACTGCTCCTTGAAAATGTGTCATCAAACTATTCACTATTCAAACATTTTATACATATTTACAAAATAAATAATATTAGAGATGCACTATTTCTGACACAACAAGTCTGTTCCGTGAAATGTCTAATCATCCGAACTATTCAAACACTGGTGCATAAACACGTGAAAGTTTCTTTAAGAGTTTAGATGTTGTCAAGGAGTCTGATTCATATTGCTCTCACATATTGAAAATCTTTGCATAGACCTGACTTGTTTCATCTGAGCTTTTTTCAGCTTACTTTCTGACACTAGCTTCATCTGCAGACTTAGGCGCTGTGATTCTTCATATAGTTTTTAGCTCACCTGAGCAATGCTGAGGCGCTCGATGTCCGGCGTCTGTCTGTCGTCTGTCGTCTGTCTGTCGTCTGTCAACATTTAGCTTGTGTATGCGATAGAGGCTGTATTTTTCAACTGATCTTCATGAAATTTGGTCAGAATGATAATCTTGATGAAATCTAGGCCGAGTTCGAAAATGGGTCATCTGGGGTCAAAAACTAGGTCATTAGGTCAAATCAAAGAAAAACCTTGTGTATGCGATAGAGGCTGTATTTTTCAATTAATCTTCATGAATTTTGGTCAGAATGATAACCTTGATGAAATCTAGGCCAGGTTCGAAAATGGGTCATCTGGGGTCAAAAACTAGGTCACTAGGTCAAATAAAAGAAAAACCTTGTGTATGCGATAGAGGCTGTATTTTTCAATTAATCTTCATGAATTTTGGTCAGAATGAATATCTTGATGAAATCTAGGCCAAGTTCGAAAATGGGTCATCTGGGGTCAAAAACTAGGTCAAATCAAAGAAAAACCTTGTGTATGCGATAGAGGCTGTATTTTTCATTAATCTTCATGAATTTTGGTCACAATGATTACCTTGATGAAATCTAGGCCAAGTTCAAATATGGGTCATCTGGGGTCAAAAAGTAGGTCACTAGGTCAAATAAAAAAAACCCTTGTGTATGCTATAGAGGCTGTATTTTTCAATTAATCTTCATGAATTTTGGTCAGAATGATAACCTTGATGAAATCTAGGCCGAGTTTGAAAATGGGTCATCTGGGGTCAAAAACTAGGTCACTAGGTCAAATCAAAGAAAAACCTTGTGTATGTGATAGAGGCTGTATTTTTCAATTAATCTTCATGAATTTTGGTCAGAATGATTGCCTTGATTAAATCTAGGTCAAGTTCGAATATGGGTCATCTTGGGTCAAAAACTAGGTCACTAGGTCAAATCAAAGGAAAAGCTTGTATATGCGATAGAGGCTGCAATTTTCAATTGATCTTCCTGAAATTAATTCAAAATGATAGCCTTAATGAAATCTAGGCTGAATTTGAAAATGGGTCATCTTGGTCAAAAAGTAGGTCACTAGGTCAAATAAAAAAAAACCTTGTGTATGCGATAGAGGCTATATTTTTCAATTGATTTCATGAAATTTGGTCAGAATGATAGCCTTGATGAAGTCTAGGTCAAGTTCGAATATTGGTCATCTGGGGTCAAAAACTAGGTCACTAGGTCAAATCAAAGAAAATACTTACTTATACTTAAGGTTTTTGCTCCAGTTTTAATGACAATTGGTCAGAATATTTTTTCCATGAAATCACTAGGTCAGACATGTTTACTCTGTTTAATATGTTGTGTTATGGTGTGTTTCTCAGGTGAGCGGCCTAGGGCCATCTTGGCCCTCTTGTTCTTCTTCTTCTTTCATTCGCGACTACACTGTCAGACCAGTAGCCTCGATGAAACTTGTGGTTTGCCGCAGATCCTGAATGCCTCCATACAATTTCTGGTGGATTGAGGTGTCTATCAACCAAGTCGCAGCTCGCTCCTGGTCGTACCTTTTACATCTCTGAAGTATATGCTCCGCAGTCTGATCTTCTTCACCACATGGACAAGTTGGCGATGATGTCAGTCTGTATTTCTTGTACATGTGAGCATTGAGCTTGTTGTGCCCTGAGAGGAGCCTGACCATCATCACTTGTTCAGACCGATCAAGGAGATGAAAAGCATCTTCCTCCATCCTTGGTCTTGTTAGTGCCTTGATGATGGTGACTTTCTCCTTGTAACTCACAGGTTCTGTTGGTTGTTCTGACTGAGCTCCTAGCTTAGCCAGTTTGTCTGCCTCTTCGTTGCCTGCAAGTCCACAATGGGATGGAATCCACTGAAGTGCTACTTTGCAGGTTATACTCAGGCTCTGCATTCTCCTGGCTAGCTGCGGAGCTTTATTGTTGATCAGAGCTTCCATGACAGACAGTGCATCTGTGAGAAAGATGACTGAGGAGCTTTCTTCTGCCGAGTCTTCAACCATTGAGACGGCCTTCATGAGTGCTTCAGTCTCTGCCTTGTAATTGCTGCAGTGTTTCTTGGGGCTGCTTGTAGTGTTTCTCTCTTACCAGATGGGTATTAAATGAAAACTCCTGCTTCTCCATCTTTGACGGCGCATGTGGCTGATCCGTCTGTATAGACATGAGTCCATGATTCCGGAGGATAGTCTTCATTAATCATTGCAAGTGTGAGGCTCTTCCAAATGCCTTCATCCTCCTGCTTCCCGCGGTCAAGACGAGGTACAGCAAGTCTCACAGTCACTGAGGACAGATCATTCGCTAGTGGGTTTATAATGTCTTCACTACCTAGGGGAGTCGTTGGTATGTTCAGCTCAGTTTTGAACTCTCTCAGTTGAGTTTCTTTGCCTCATGTACGAAGCTGCTACGTTTGAGCCGATTCTTTGTGCAACCATCTAGCTTGGCTTTCATGGGATGGTCTTGAAAAGGCCTGAACTTCTCTGCTTGAAGCAAAACCTTTGCATGTCTTCTGTCTTGTAACGGCTGTGTGCCTGTTAGCTTCTCCATGAAGGAGATTGATGTAGACTTTGTAGCACCTGTCATGATCCGCAATGCTTGGTTCTGGAACTTGTCTAAAGCCTGTTGGTTAGTTTTTGGCAGTAGTGGACCAGGCAGTTGAGCTATACTCTAAATGGGGTCTCACTGTTCCCTTATATAGTGTCTTGAGTATTTGCTCATTTGCTCCCCACGTTGTTCCAGCAAGTTTGCGCATCATGGCAAGCTTCCTACGGGCCTTCCCTTCTGCTTGACTAATGTGGGGCTTCCAGGTTAGCCGTTTGTCAAAGGTCACTCCGAGGTATTTTGCCTCGTCTGCTTCAATCAGTAAAGTATTTCCCATCTTGATTTTTCCCGCCCTCTGCTTTGGCGACAGGGAGAATAGTGTGGTGGACGATTTCTCTGTATAGATCGATACACACCAATCTTCAGCCCAAGCTGAACGCTTGTTGATGGCTTCTTGCATCATGTATGTGGCTGTAGTGGCATGTTCTTCCTTACACCGTAACACCAGATCGTCAGCGTAGAGAGCAGCCTTAACTCCTTTCGGTAGTTCAGACGCCAGATCATTGATGAAAAGCAAGAAGAGTGTAGGGGATAAGACTCCGCCTTGTGGGATACCATGACGCAACAGGAACTTCCTACTGCTGGCATGTTCTAAACTGACTCTTGCTCTCCTGTTGTGGAGGTATGACTTAATCCACCTCAGCATGTGACCTCCTACTCCAGTCCTCATAAGCTTGACGAGGAGGCCATCAGTCCAGACTTTGTCAAACGCCCTCTGCAGATCAATCCATGCTGTAAGCACGACTTTCTGCTCTTGGAAGGCGTCCTCTATCTCTTGCGATAAGTAAGTGGTCTGGTCCTCAGTGGAGCGGAATTGTCTGAAACCAGCTTGTTGCGTTGCGAATAGGTTGTTAGTCTCCATGTACCACTTCAGGCGTGCATTCACAATCCTCTCCATGGTATTTCCAACACAGCTGGTTAGGCTGATTGGGCGGTAGCTTGAAGCCTTTTTTGGATCCTTCCCTTTCTTGTGGATGGGGATCATGACTGCCTCTTTCCATATCTGTGGAAGCAGTCCTTGTGTCCAGCTGTAGTTGTAAATTTCCAGGAGTTTGCAAATTGCTTCAGTGCCTAGATGGGTCAGCATTTCATTTGTGACTCCATCTGGTCCAGGAGACCTCTTTGTCTTCAACTGCCTAAGAGCTGTCTGTAGCTCATGCAGTTTAAGACCCTGCTTCATGCATTCTGGTGTCACTTGGCTTGTCTGCCTTTCCCTTTTTTCTCTTCGGGCTTCCTTTTGCCGTTCCCTATTGATGGGGATGTTGGAAACATCTTTGTAGTAAGAGGCAAAAGTGTTTGCCCCTTGTTTACCCGTCAACAGATCACCATTCTCTTCCAGAGTTACTGAACCTCTTCCTGTTTCTTCATCGTTCAGCTGTCTCGTCAATCTCCACAACTTTTGGCCATCTCGCTCTAGGTTGAGTGAGGCTGTTTTGTTTCTCCAGCTCTTCCTCTGTGCTTCCCATTTGTGCCTAAGCAATTTGGCCTTGGCTTGCTGTAGAGAGAGGTTACTTTCTTGTGAGGGATTGTTTTCTGCTTCCTCCCTGGCTTCTGATAACTTTGCCTGTAGATTCTCCAACTCATCACTCCAGTAGGGCTTATAGTCCTTTCTTGCTCCCCTTGGAATGGCGCTGTAAGCAGCCTTAATTATACTGGCGTTGAAGTCTTTGACAACCCGGTTGATGTCTCTACCTTCCACTCTGATGTCTTTACAGAGCTCATCACTCAGACTTTGGTATAAGGTCCACCTGGCCTTCTTGTAGTTCCATCTGGGGATGTTAGGTGAAGTAGAGGCTATACGGTCCATAGTAAGTTGCACGGCGATGGTCGCTACCTCCCAGTTGTTCATTGACTTCCCGCTTGACATGTCCATGTATGTCATCAGTACATAAAGCAAGATCAGGGGTTGATGTTGTTCACCAACTTCTGGAGTAAAACGTTGGGGGATCATCTGGCTTGTTGATGAGGTTTAACTTGTTATCATCTTGCCAGGTCTCCACTTCCTCTCCACGTTTATCCAGGTGGTCATATCCCCAGCTTTGTGAGTGACTGTTAAAGTCTCCTACAATGATGAACCTGGTTTCATCAGTTGTAACTTTGTCAAGGGACAGAGCTTTGTCACTTGGAGAGTATATGTTCACAAGTTTCAAACTGAACTCGTTCTTTCTGAGGCTCAGAACTTGGAACTCGGAGTCATCCATATGCGTGTTGGTCTGGACAGCGCTGAAGTTGTTCCTGACCAATGTCATGATGCCTCCTTTTCGTCTGCTAATTCTGTCACAGCGGAAACACTGGTATCCTCTGACTTTGAAGGATTTCTCTGACTATAGGTGAGTTTCCTGAATGCAACAGACATTGATGTCTTTCTCATGGAGGATATGCTCAAGTTCAGCTTTCTTGTTGAAGACACCCTCCGCATTCCAATGCATCAGCCTAAAAGGTTGATGCGAATTGGTTCTTCTTCTTGGTATGTTCCTCCTTCTTCTCTTTGCATGTTGTGGATTGAAGGAGGATCCTCGAGTAGCTGTGGGTGGACTCTGTCGAGGCTCAGAGCCTGGCACTGAATCCCCCTGGAGGGACCTCAGAGATTCAGCACCACATTTTTGAATACCGGATGGCTGTGTAGTCATAGCGATATTGCATGGTGCTGTGGTTCGTTAAGGCCGAGTTAAAACCCTATCCTGGGAACACAGGAGCTATTTGTCCCATAGCTGGGGTCTGTTCATAGGCATCAGGGCGTGTCCACACACCGGTGGGCCTGGCATGCCACATGTCTGGGGGCAGACCTCGGAGTCCCCTGCAGTTCTGCCTGAGGCGGCAAGGTGCTCAGTTACCGTGTGGCGCCAACTCGGAGGCACTGCAAAAGGGCTTGTCTGCAGAGAGGCTATGTACTGGCAGGGAAGACTTGCGCACTCGGCTCCTTTTTTACCAGAAGGCTAGCCAGCGGTGGAGGCTGAAAGCGGAAGGTGACAAGCACACAACACACAGCACACCACACTTGACGCATCAGCAGTCCAATTGCCACACATATAGTTTTTCAACTTGGCATACATGTACCTGGATGTACCTAAAATGTTAAATGTAAAGTCCTTCTAATACAATAAATAAAGATGTCCTGAACTCAGTGTGAACAACAGCGTTAAACCCAAAACAACAAATGAGGCTAATATACCTAAACATTAAAAATATGAGTCATTTAATTAAAACACACCGAATTATTTTT
This sequence comes from Mercenaria mercenaria, assembly GCF_021730395.1. Taxonomy (NCBI): domain Eukaryota; kingdom Metazoa; phylum Mollusca; class Bivalvia; order Venerida; family Veneridae; genus Mercenaria; species Mercenaria mercenaria. The sequence continues at coordinate 30,775 of NW_026463675.1, forward strand.
AAATTGAAGAATATATCAAATGGAATATGGCAATTTTTTTAAGAATTGGTATTACTCTTATGAAATTACTTACTGGATATATGATTTAACAACACTTGTTTTCTCAACAGAATATATCAGTTCTGGTTCAAAAGTTCGAATAAAATGTTGATTTATTGAAGATGTTGTGTTATAAAAAAAAATCATCGGTCATTGAATTTCACTGAATATACTTATATCAAAGACAAAATGTTTTAGTTGTGTTGTAAATTGAAAAAAAATGCAATAAGTGGTTAAAAATAAGCTCAAACTCATCACAGATTGCTGTACCTCGTAGAAAAATGATAGCATTTTGTGATTATTTTACAAGTTCTTTCTAAGCTCATTAAAAAAAAAACGAACAAACTTACCAGTGTTACAAGCATGATGTTGCCATCCTCCGCAAGAATCACAATCAATTGCTTGATGATGATTTGCAACAAGACGCGAGCAGTGTAAACAAAGTACGTTTGAACTCATGATTACAAGTGAAAAGGAAAGAAAAAGGGCAGTCTTATATACAACAATACAAAATCTTTTATTGCATTAAACACACCTATGTTTATAGCAATTGACAAATAGCATTTATACAATACAAAACAAAATCAAATATGTAGAAGCAAGAAAATGATTTTTCCAGGAGCAATATATTATGACATCCCTATTAGTGGTAATATATATATGGTTTGATTCTCTGGAGATTTGCATAATAAATATATTTTGCAACATTTATAACTGTTTTTCTATTTTTACAATTAAGCAAAGATTCAAACTTGTTGTGTTGGCAAGCTATGATAATAAAGTGGCAAGAACTTTCTCTGAAGAGTTGTATGTTTCGGACAGACTAATATACTGGATTAAAACATTACTTATTAATATTGTAATCAAACTGTGAAAAAATAAAATAAAAAAGGCACAAGAAATAATGCTTTAAGTAGAAATAACAAAAGAAATTTGCAAGCAGTTATATGCTAAGTGTTTTATTAGTTAGTAATTAACTTGTAATAGATGAAAAGGACCTCGGACATTTTCCTATTCCGATTGCCTATCAAATTAAGTAAAAACTGACCTAGAGCTAGACTTCTGAAATAGCATAATAAAGATAGTTAAAGACCATTTCTTGATATATTCGAATGAATTTTCCAAGTTTGTTAACAAAAAAGATGATTTTGTAGACATTTCTCATTTTCATTTCTATTGAAATATGAACATAAATCATTTTTATGTTTTAAACATCTTTCCCCCCCCCCCCCCACCAGTGACGCAACAAAACATTTCACATGCCTTTGTAAATGATAATCATGTATGTATGTTGCAAAAATGGTACTTGGTCACATGGGGTAAAATGTTAAAAATTGAAAAAAATACATACAGGGTGTCAGCAAATGAATTTTACATAAGATATTTTTGACACTTATTGCATGTGTTTCCTAAATCTTACATATCTACAGCCTTATTCGTTTTTATAAATATTTCAAGCATAGAAAACATAATAAATAAATGAATAAAAAAGGACATAGAACTTCAAGCTTGAAAGCAGGCTGATCCTGGTATGTACATCTTATGGATTTTCCAATCAGGTCTGCTGCCTCTTGACAGTCGAAGTCCGTTGATTGAGTGTCATGAGGATTGAGGCAACTGCGTCTGTTGCAAGTCATGAATCAAGCAAGTTTCTTAGATATATATAACTAGATGTATGTGTCTTCAACCTAAACATGACAAAGAGATATAGACGAACGTCTATGGAAACAGTGCCACTGTGGTGCAAATGCCTTTTCACCCTTTGTAGGATTCAATTATGGCATACCTAGAATGCATTTTAAGAACAATTTTTGCTTTAATTCAGACCAAAGAAGCACTGTATCCAGCATCCTCAAGCATCTAACAGAACTACACTAGACACCGACTCCTGAACTGACCCGGGTGCCTTCAGAACTAACACTGACGCCCCCAGAACTAACACTGAGACCTTCAGAACTAACACTGACACCCCAGAACTAAAACTGGCGCCTTCAGAACATTGACATCCCAAGAACTTACACTGACGCCTCCAGAACTAACACAGACACCCCTAGAATTAACGCCAATTCACCCACACGTCAGAACTAAAGCTTATTCCGAAGCCGACAGAAATATTAGTAACGACCCCAAAGGATTATCGACATTAATGTTGATACTAGCTGGTGAAGTTCTGTTCCATCGATATATTAGATCAGGCAGTATTTTATTACTACATTTTATTAGCTGACCTGTCACAAAGTGACAAGGTGAGCTTTTGTGATCGCGCTGCGTTCGTCGTCCGTGCGTGCGTCCATGCGTGCGTCTGTGCGTGCGTCCGTAAACTTTTGCTTGTGACCACTCTAGAGGTCACATTTTTAATGGGATATTTAAAAAGTTGGTCAGAATGTTCACCTTGATGATATCTAGGTCAAGTTCGAAACTGGGTCATGCACCGTCAAAAACTAGGTCAGTAGGTCTAAAAATAGAAAAACCTTGTGACCTCTCTAGAGGCCATATTTTTCACAAGATCTTCATGAAAGTTGGTCTGAATGTTCACCTTGATGATATCTAGGTCAAGTTCGAAACTGGGTCACATGCCATCAAAAACTAGGTCAGTAGGTCAAATAATAGAAAATCCTTGTGACCTCTCTGGAGGTCATATTTTTCATGGGATCTGCATGAAAATTGGTCAGAATGTTCATCTTGATGATATCTAGGTCAGTTTCGAAACTGGGTCACGTGCCGTCAAAAACTAGGTCAGTAGGTCAAATAATAGAAAAACCTTGTGACCTCTCTAAAGGCTATATTTTTTATGGGATCTGTATGAATGAATGTTGGTCTGAATGTTTATCTTGATGCTATCTAGGTCAAGTTCGAAACTGGGTCCTGTGCGGTCAAAATTTAGGTCAATAGGTCTAAAAATAGGAAAACCTTGTGACCTCTCTAGAGGCCATACTTGTGAATGGATCTTCATAAAAAATGGTCAGAATGTTCATCTTGATGATATCTAGGTCAGGTTTGAAAGTGGGTCACGTGTCCTCAAAAAGTAGGTCAGTAGGTCAAATAGTGAAAAAACATTGTGACCACTCTAGAGGTCACATTTTTAATGGGATCTTTATGAAAGTTGGTCTGAATGTTCACCTTGATGATATCTAGGTCAAGTTCGAAACTGGGCCATGTGCCATCAACAACTAGGTCAGTAGGTCTAAAAATAGGAAAACCTTGTGACCTCTCTAGAGGCAATATTTTTCACAAGATCTTCATGAAAGTTGGTCTGAATGTTCACCTTGATGATATCTAGGTCAAGTTCGAAACTGGGTCACGTGCCATCAAAAACTAGGTCAGTAGGTCAAATGATAGAAAATCCTTGTGACCTCTCTGGAGGTCATATTTTTCATGGGATCTGCATGAAAATTGGTCAGAATGTTCATCTTGATGATATCTAGGTCAAGTTCGAAACTGGGTCATGTGCCATCAAAAACTAGGTCAGTAGGTCAAATAATAGAAAAACCTTGTGACCTCTCTAAAGGCTATATTTTTCATGGGATCTGTATGAATGAATGTTGGTCTGAATGTTTATCTTAATGATATCTAGGTCACGTTCGAAACTGGGTCCTGTGCGGTCAAAATTTAGGTCAGTAGGTCTAAAAATAGGAAAACCTTGTGACCTCTCTAGAGGCCATACTTGTGAATGGATCTTCATAAAAATTGGTCAGAATGTTCATCTTGATGATATCTAGGTCAAGTTTGAAACTGGGTCACGTGTCTGCAAAAAAGTAGGTCAGTAGGTCAAATAGTGGAAAAAACCTTGTGACCTCTCTAGAGGTAATATTTTTCATGGGATCTGTATGAAAGTTGGTCTGAATGTTTATCTTGATGATATATAGGTCAGATTTGAAACAGGGTCAACTGTGATCAAAAACTAGGTCAGTAGGTCTTAAAATAGAAAAACCTTGTGACCTCTCTAGAGGCCGTACCCTTGAATGGATCTTCATGAAAATTGGTCAGAATTTTCACCTTGATGATATCTAGGTCAAGTTTGAAACTGGGTCACTTGCCGTCAAAAACTAGGTCAGTAGGTCAAATAATAAAAAAAACCGTGTGACCTCTCTAGAGGCCATACTTTTCATGGGATCTGTATGAAAATTGGTCTGAATGTTCATCTTGATGATATCTAGGTCAAGTTAGAAACTGGGTCAACTGCGGTCAAAAACTAGGTCAGTAGGTCTAACATTAGAAAAATATTTTGACCTCTCTAGAGGCCATATTTTTCAATGGATCTTCATGAAAATGGGTCAGAATTTTTATCTTGATGATATTTAGGTAAAGTTCAAAACTGGGTCACATGAGCTCAAAAACTAGGTCACTATGTCAAACGACGTCATACTCGAAACTGGGTCATGTGGGAACAGGTGAGCGATTCAGGACCATTATGGTCCTCTTGTTATTATGTTGTTTTATTATTTTTTTTGCATTAGAGTAACAGAAAGCACATTTAAATGTTTGCTTGGCATTAAGAATATAGGCTAAATGTGCATGACTCTGTGGTGTAACCACCATTATTTAAGCACAACAGGACTGTGCCTACAGATAATTTCGGAAACTGAAAAACTAAACACACTAAAATGCAATACTAAGGGACCTTGAGAAGAGCAAACGATGCATGTAGAATATGTCCAAATGTGTCATAAAATGCTAAAACCCAGGCACACCTGAACCCACAGTGGCCTAGACTCCTACACCCCTCCGCTATAACTGAAAAAGGCCAGCTACGCCAATGTATGTAAAACACTTCATGTATGCAATATATAACTCTGCCTATAATGCCTGGTCACTATTGTACATGTGTCAATATACAGTATTGCAATAGATGTATAGAAAACAAACAATAGGCTATGATCAATGCATCAGTTATCATGAGCACTCGGGTGGAAAGAACTGGAGTACAGTTGTGTTGCCAAAAAGTTTGTTCCACTTTTATTTTTTGCTTTTCAGTTATTTTTAAAAATGTTAATAAAACTGATAATTTGCATAGTAAAAATTCATTTTTTGTTCTAAAACACTTTATAATAGACATACCTTAAATGCATATGCTTATTTAACTACAGATACACATTTTACTTTTTTTCAAAAAATATGACCCTCCGTCACAAACTGCTCTAATTTCAAGACAACGAATATGAAATAAAATTAATTTTTGTGTCAGTTTGATAGGTATATAACTTATTTATGTGTAATTAAAGCCATTATATAAAATTATCAGCTATTGAAGTCATGAAATGGCATTGAAATTTGGGCAAAATCCATAGCATAATGTCTGATGTCCTTTGTATTTCAAACTTCAGTTTTAATAAAGAAAGATCAAAAACTATCTTCTTTCACACTTCCAGATTAAAAGAAACATTTTGATTGAAATTTAGAACATGGAAGGTTCAGTAATTAGCTTATCTCAATTATTGGCTTATCTCAATGTTATTGACTTGTTGACACCTTGCAAAGATATTGACTTGTTGACACCTTGCAAAGAAGGTAGCATGTTTGATGGGCCTAATAATAACCTGTTAATTACAATGAATGAAAGAATATTCAGTTACGTTTATGTTATTTTCCATTAATTTGATAATTAATTCAAAATAAATGATCATTTTTATATGGTTACATTTTGACTTCTGTCAAAATTTATGGATATATTTTACTTTCAGTAGTGGGTACATTTTGACTTTTTGTGGGTACATTTTAACTTTTTATTTTTGGGTACATTTTGGTTTCGGTACGTTTTGACCATAATCCATTACCTCCATAGGATGATTGAACATACAAAGTAGATTATCCCCATTGATTTTGGGGTCATTCAATCAAAGGTCAAGGTCACAGGGACCAGAACATTGAAAACAATCTCTGATCAATAACTTGAAAACCATTTGACCAATAATTTCAGAATATTGAAACTTCATTTGGTGATAGGGCTTACAGAGTAGATGACCCCTATAGAATTTGGGGTATCCAATTAACCATCAGTGTCTCTTTGATTTTTTGCCTATTAGAAATATGCTCATGGGGAGACAAACACATCTTCTAGTGGTACTTTACAATATCTATTTTTTTCCAGAAAAAGTTAAAGTGATTCAGAATCTACTACATAAAAAACAACAACAAAAACAATATAGTCAATCCTCGCACATGATTGATAGGCGAATTAGTACCCGCAAAGTTATCCCCCTTAGATTAAATTTTGCCTTTTGTAAGGAAACGCAGATCTTACTGCCTGGTGTTTACACTGTTTTATTTTAGAAAATGAATGATCTGCACGGTTAAATGCTTGATGACAAGTCAGTTCACTAGCAGGCCAACCAGTTTAGTGCAGTTATCCTCTGTGAGCTGGAGGATTAACATGTTCATGATGTTGACAACCTAGTCGGGGCACATATATATATATATATATGTCTACGGATGTAGATCTACTGTAGGTTAGCCTACTTATATGACTTATCGGTATGACTTATTTTATGATCTGATATTTTTTAGTTGACATCCCTCTAAGCTTTACAAATTATTAAAACAAATAACATGATTGCCTTAGAATTATTTCCCTTTTTCAGATTTTTATGACACAGTTTTTGAAGTCCAAAAAAAATGTGTTCTAATGCTAAGTTTAAAACAAAAAAAGGGGTTCAATGGCTTTTTAATGCTCTAAATTATTGCACTAGTACATGAATGTATACATTTAACTGTGCTTTTAATAACATTATAGAGAAATGTTAGTTGTAAAAGAATTGTTCATACATCTGCATTAGGAACAAAGTATTAACCCAAAATATATAGAATAAAGGTACTGGCGCATAAGTTAGTTTGGAGCAACTGTGTCCGTTGTTGTCGTTCATCGTTATCTGTCGTCAACAATTAGACTGTTAACGGAAATAGCATAGGCATGTTATGTTAACAAAGTTAAGACAAAAGGAATAAGAAAAGGCTAGTGAGCATGCTGACTAGCTGTATCTGACAATCAAAAGCTGACAAAAATACAAACCTGCCAAAATATAAAAGCTGAAATGCTGACAAGCCATAACTGACAAACAAAAGCTGACAAACAAAAGTTGAAATAGAAAAATAAGAATTCAAATAAAAAAAACAGTAAAATGTTAGAAAAGTAGATCTAAATTTGTGCTTTAATGTCGACAAAAATTCATTATCAGAGATGTAATCATTTGCAAATACTTTTTAAATGTACCAGAAAATTTTCCCAACGGATGGCTGTTGGGGATTTCATGCAGAATAAGTTTGGAGGTGAAGGGACAGCGACAGTCAAAAGTTATCACGCCGTCCTGAAACGTCATATTATTTGGACTAACTGTAGGTATGTGGACCTCTCCTCAGAAATTTATAGAATCTGGAATGCAAAATGCGTCAGAATACACCATTTTTTATCTTAGTCTCCAAAATTTCTCGGGTGAGGGCCCCCCTCACCAACATCAGGGGGAAAACACCTTCCCCTCAGCATTTCATGCCTCATTGTTTGGATCATTTTTGAAGCTCTGGCTGTACACCTGCATGTAAAATGTCTGCAGATACCTCTTGGCCAACCCTGTTGGATCTAACTTCCAGTTAGAGTGTTGAAATGTCTCATGTGAGGAAGATATCTTGCTGTTTTACAGAAGCTTATAAATCCCATATTAAGGTATAGAATTAGGCCTGGAGAAACAAAAATCAAACAACACCAAATCATAGAAAGAAAGAGTTGTTTGACATGAAAATTGAACAGCATGTAAAACATGTATATTCCTTTACGAAACAAGTGTCAGTATATTGATATAAACATTGAATTCTGGAAAAGGACTGCCTAAAGGGGTCCCACTTCCAGACAGTTAAACGCCTTTAAAAACACCATTTTCAAAGAACTGTTACACAAGTTCGTTTTGATGCATTTGCAACAGCGTGCGAGTGGTAAAATTCCGCATAACAAGGTGGAACACAGTTTTCAGCAATTGTTTATCTTTATTTCTTTACAAATGGTATTCAGTCTCAAAGGGAGTCATCTTTTTCCGAATATTTTAAGTACAAACGGCATTCATTTTCAAAGGGAGACAACTTTTTCCAAATATTTTAAGTATTCGTCGAGAAAAAGTTGACTCCCTTTGAAAATAAATACCATTTGTAAAGAAATAAAGATAAACAAATGCTGAAAACTGTGTTCCACCTTGTTATGTGAAAGTTCACCACTCGCACGCTATTGCAAATGCATCAAAACGAACATGTGTAACAGTTCTTTGAAAATGGTGAGTTTTTAAAGGCGTTTGACTGTCCAGAAATGGGGCCCCTTTAGGCAGTCATTTTCTGGAATTCAATGTTTATAACAGTATACTGACACTTGTTTCGTAAAGAAATATACATGTTTTACATGCTGTTCAATTTTCATGTCAAACAACTCTTTCTTTCTATGATTTGGTGTTGTTTGATTTTTGTTTCTCAAGGTCTAATTCTAAACCTTAAACATAACATTTTGTACTAAACAACAAGACAAATCCCCCTGAGAAAATCTAAAACAAAAGCAATTTGACTGCCTGTGATCCATATCCAGTATACTTTTCTAACATGTTTTCTGGCCTAACTTTCTCAGGTTGAAAAGTAGCAATAATCACAGCCAGTTTGTCATGTGGATAAGGTTTGGGGCTAGTGATGATAGCTCCTCATCATTCTGCCAAGATGTTTGTACCAAAGTGAAACAACTTGCTGAGCACCCATATTCTATATATGATATGTAAATGAAACTGGCAGTGTGCATGTTATTCTGAGCAAAAAGTTTAAAATATCATAGTAGATAATACGGTTGCACTTCTTTAGGTCAGTTTTACATTTACAGGGTTCAAGCTAGGATTTTCTGAAGGCATGTTGTAGAAGGATATTTTTTGACAAAGTGGTGGTTGCAGGAGGGGTGTCCCCTCCTGCTGGGGGTGGGGGGGGGGTATGGGGGTCACCCCAGAAAATTTTGTGTTACTGCAACTCATTCTGGTGCATTTCAGAGTGAAAAACATAGTGGTATTTTCAGTGATTAACCTTTAGCCTGCTGGTGGCAAGAAATTCTGCCTTTGCGACCAGTGCAGACCAAGATCACCCCAGAAAATTTTGTGTTACTGTAACTCATTTTGGTGCATTCTGGTGCATTTCAGAGTGAAAAACATAGTGGTATTTTCAGTGATTAATAAGCATCATATACATGCACAACAAGAACAAATAAAGATAATTGGGTCATAAAAAATCCTATGGAGTTTATTTGCTGAATGACAATTAAAAGTTTATCGATTTTAAGTTGCTAAAAATGTTCATTTACTATTTATTGTACATAAAACAACACAATTTTAGCACTGCACTCAGATATATTTGTTTAAAGTTTAAGTCTTCTATTCCTGTGGAGTGTATTTGCTGAAAACTTATCCATTTTAAGTTTTTGAAAATGTCCACTGTTGTACATAAAACAACACAATCTGAGACTGTCATCCAGGGGAACGCTGGTTTCCATTTTGGATCAATGCCCGATTTCCTTTGGCCATTTGGCGTGGCTGGGAGGGATTCTGAAAATGTGACCGGGTGGTTAAGGCCGCTGACTTCAAATCACATGCCCCTCATCGATGTGGGTTCGAGCCTCACTCGTGGTGTTGAATTCTTCGTGTGAGGAAGCCATCCAGCTGGCTTACGGAAGGTTGGTGGTTCTACCCAAGTGTCCGCTCGTGATGAAATAATGCACGGAGGGTATTTCAAAATTTTCTCAACAAGTTCTATTTTGAAAGTGACAACAGAAAACATTAATTCTTGCATTGTCTTCAATATTCCGCCCGAGAAAACACATTTCATACATGTGAAAAGCATTAATATTACGGCGATAATTGTTCAAAAGCATTTTACCATGTTGCACAATTTTTGACTTAATTCCTTCCATTGTCTTTCCTTGATTGCGAAAAATATTCGGACGATGATTCAGAGCTCCAGATAAGATTTTAGGTTAAAGGGTATTTTACCCCCTAGTTTTTTTTTCAAATGGTATTTTACTCCTAGATGTTTTTTCAAAAGGGTATTTTAGAATTCTAAATGGTTTTTCAGAATTCGAAATCATTTAAAAGGGTAATAATAATAACTGTTTGTATTTATAATTTTCTGATATTCATGTGCTCCGCTGAAGTGCCTTTGTTGACCAATGCTGTTTTCCTGAATATTTTTGAGCCTTCATTCAAATAGTTTTAACATTTAGTTTACTGCATACATTACATCTTACACTACATCTTAATTTCAGTTACTGACCACTGCGATATATCAACAGCCAGTGATACTTTGACTGTCAATGTTTTTTTCAGAAACACCAACATGTATGTGCTTTGGCTTTTTCAACAGTTACCCATTATATATCATAGATCACATGCTTAGCGATAGGCATTGTCCGAGTCATCTCCTGTCACACACTAATATACTTGAAGAAGAAAATGGCATTATTTTACGATATCGTTTGCGTTTGCTTTTTTATGAGACACCATTTTGTTTGTTGTACTCGATTACAAAAAGGATGTGCTTGATTTACGATAAAATTGGATTACGCACTTAAATCGAGTAAAATACGTATCCCGTTTTTTCAATGCGTATCAGTACGCGTAGGTTTGATTTTAAATGCGTTTTTTGTAAATTTCAAAACGTATTTACGCAAATACGCATCTTATCTGGAGCTCTGGATGATTGTTGAATCATCTGTCATAACATCTAATGACATGTATAATCTTAAAACTTGTGAAAACAGTCACTTTCATGTACACATCACAAGATACCGCCTGTCAAAGAATTTAAAGGCGGAGCTACGATGAAATTTACGTCACACGTTCCACATATGAAGCTGTCATTGGTTTATCGGTTATCTTAACTGACATCGCTTTACGTAAAACTATCGGGTAAGCACGTGGCAGCTTTTCGAATACACTATCAGATTAATCGGGGTGTTTATTGGGATGATTTTATGACATGTCGCTTCGGCAATTAAGGGATGACGGGGGAAATAAGGGATGTCGAATATACATCTCAAAGTCTGAAGGCATGTCGCATGCGACAGGCGATAATAGCCTGGCGAGAACCCTGATTTATCATGCCAAATGCCTTTATATGATTCAAAATGCTTAGGACGTGCAGGCTGATCTTGGTCTGCACTGGTCGCTAAGGCATAATCACTTGCCACTAGCAGGCTAAAGGTTAATTTCAACAGATTTCATATACACTGTTTTATGGATTTTCTGAATATTTACAAAAAGGCTAAGTAAGAGTACTATTTCAGCTTGTTTTCTTTTTATGCCCCCGAAGGGAGGCATATAGTTTTTGAACCGTCTGTCCGTCTGTCAGTCTGTCGGTCTGTCAGTCTGTCCGCAATTTTCGTGTCCGGTCCATATCTTTGTTGTCGATGGATGGATTTTCAAATAACTTGGCATGAATGTGTACCACAGTAAGACGACGTGTCGCGCGCAAGACCCAGCTCTGTAGCTCAAAGGTCAAGGTCACACTTAGACGTTAAAGGTCATTTTTGAGTCGGCTAAACGATGAAATCGTTTTGACGAGTCCTTGCTATCCAGCGATTCTCTAAGTCTAAATGGACCAAATAACACAGTGAAGGGATGTAGTTCCATTAGATTTCTCAAACTTCAAACAGTTCACTGCATGAATGAAGTTAAGTTGTGTGAATTCCCTTTGCTATGACCAATATACGATGTAATCTGTCATATTTATGACTTGTAATTGTGCAATACTCGAATGTATCTCATTAAGCATAAATGTGCATTTTATGAATTGCGCAGGCTTACAAAGCTTGCGTAACATCCAGCGAAAGACAAAAAATAGTTCCACAGGGCTCCAGATAAGATGCGTATTAGCGTAAATTACGTATAGAAATAATGCAAATACGCATGTCTAATAATTTCTAAGCGTATAAAAACGTATATAAAATTACAGAAATGCACACAATGCTTTTTTTAAAAACAAAATCTGAATCGTCTGGATGCGTTAGGTAACATAGCCGATCCCGATCAGCCTTAATTCTCCCACATTGAACGTATACACGCATCGTATGATTTCTATAAACTTTGCAGGGGTTTCTACACACACACATGAATTTGCAGTCAGTAATTACGGATAAATTATCGGAAGAAGAAGCTCTTACTGGTTTGTTTAGTTACTACAGATATTAAAAATGATTTTAATTCTTATTTTTCGAGAAATAAACAAATCGGCGAAACATTAAATTGTATTTTCTTGTAGTTTTTGAAATCGAAAGTAGATCGTCTATGTTTGGCTGCTTTCACGAAACGAAACAACTTTTTTATGAAAAGATTTAAGTAAGAGGTAATTTAACCGTAAACTTCAATGTCAGATACTGCCAATTGCTGCTAAATGTCTTCGTATCATCACAATTTGTAACATATATTGTTGAAAATGGAGAAAAGTGTAATCGTATCCGGATATAATATTTTGGGTAAATATCGAGCTGTGTTATGAAATTTTAACATTCATGTAACATACATGATAGATATTATTGTAACAGAAATGATTCTAGAATTTATTTTTATTACACCTACATATAATCTATGTCAGACTGGTATTCTAGTCCTGAGGCATGATCTTAAAGTAAAAAGATGAAGTGAAGTCATACTTTGGATATTGTAATACTAGAAAGAATCTAGATCGTAGCCTTTCTGGAATTTTGACTGGTTTGGATAATTTGCTTACGATTCTGGTTCGCAAAAAAATGAAACCGTCACCCATTCTGCTTTTCATGATGACACATGGCTTGATTTTTGCAGTCAGTAAGCGGATAAATTATCCCGAGAAAGAGCTCTTACTGATTTGTTTAATTACTACTGATTTTAAAAATGATTTTATTTCTTATTTTTCGAGAAATAAACAAATCGGCGAAACATTAAATTGTATTTTCTTGTAGTTTTTGAAATCGAAAGTAGATCGTCTATGTTAGAGTGCTTTGACGAAACGAAACAATTTTTTTTATGAAATGATTTAAATAATTTCACCGTAAACTTCAATGTCAGATACTGCCAATTGCTGCTAAACTGTCTTCATATCATCAAAATTTGTAAAACATATTGTTGAAACTGGAGATTTTGGCGGTATAAAAGAAAGTGTAATCATATCCGGATATAATATTTTGGGTAAATATTGAGCTGTGTTATGAAATTTAAACATTAAAGTAACAGACATGATAGATATTATTGTAACAGAAATGATTCTAGAATTTATTTTTATAATACATACATAGATTCAATATCAGACTTATATTCTAGTGCTGAGGCATGACCTGAAAGTAAAAATATGAAGTGACAGTCATTCATACTTTGAATATTGTAATACTAAAAAGAATCTAGAGGTAATATTTAGAAATTGAAACATAAAATTTTCAGTTAGAAATCGCACCAAAGGCTGTATCAAGGGTCTACATGTAACCGGTTGAAAATTTGGTATCTTTAACCTTACTTGTTCATATTGTATGATTTAGTGGTCTCTGACCATGTTTTGATAGAGTTCCTTCCCTTTGACCAAATATTTCTGTTTTTATCCATTAGAGTTACCTTACTTGGAATAATTCCCGCTATAGGTGGCGTTTTCAGTTATTTTGCACAGAAGGCTTGTTGAAATCATGGAAAGGGGTTGCAAAGTTTTGTGCTCGTTGTTTTAAATTAAGTTTTAAGGTCCTTATTGGAATAAATTATGGTTAGTATCATTTGCATTTGTTTTGCAATTGCATGGTCTATACTTGCAGTAAATTATTATGTATTTGACTTTGTAAAACATGCATTTGCTTTACTTTAGAAATCTGGAATTTTGAGTAAGAATTGCTAAAGTTCAAGATAGCAGCATATTCTTTAAATTAACTGTAATTTTCCATGACTGTCACAGAGCATTCATATCTTTTACCACTGTTTCACCATTGTTGCAGTAACCTGGGTATTATGTGGTAACCGCTGCTTGGCTGTTTTTCTAAGAAAACCAGCACCGTCAGAGAGAATGAGTGAAAGTGTAGACATGACTGTTCATTCCATAAATGGTAAGTTTCATGTTAATGTGTATTATTTACTTTGTATTGTGTTCCGTATTGTATTGTTCTATTTTCTGTTTATATGTTCTATTTATAGTGCAATTTATTAATGGCCACTAGATCCATTGATTAAAGCATGTAATAAGATGTTAATGAATATGCTATATTGTGTTTATTATTATACATGTATATTTATGAGGCTTTTACGTATATGTATTTCAGGACGTGATTATCATTTCTACACGTTTAACTTTGATTCTACGATGTACGTTATGGCCTCTTAATGTGTTCTACAATGTATTAGCTTAGCAAGTATATTAAAGGAACTGTGAACCTACCTCGGTTTAGTCGTTTCTACAAAACAAATCTTTATATAGACAGTTTATAAACAAATAAAAATAATGCCAAAAAGGTTTGTCAGAAATGCCCAAGTTACATTTGGCGCCCAACTACAGATACAGTTTCAGTAATATCATCAATACTTGCTAGTTAATTCACATTTCAACTGGAAATACGTCGAGGCAAGTTCAAGATGTCAACTTCAACATCTGGAAAAAATTTTGGCCAAGTGGATATTACAGAAACAATCGTATTTTCTTAAGTCGAGAGGGAGAGTTCATCAACAAAAAGTCTGTTTTCATCCAAATGAACGGGATAATAACAAAACAAGGCCGTATTTTCTTAAGTCGTGGGGGAGAGTTCATCAACATAAGACGTTTTCATTAAAATAAACTGGGTTTTTTTCATTTTAGACGTGTACATGGAATTGGTTCCATGCAATTGTGAGCAGGACTCGTGCAGGACTTCTGCAGTATATAGAATTTTATCTGTGAAATTTTTAACAATTAGTACCACTACTGAGTAATGTAGTTAATTAAAAGTCTAAAGAGTATTTCTTCCTACATTAACCGTAGATTCAAGGACTGAATATCTGTAGTGCAGTGACTACAAATCTGGAGTGTTTCAGTAACAGTAACTTCATAAATAAACTTGTGTTGAATAACTTCATTAAAACAAGTTGGAATAGACCAGGTATATTACAGAGACAATTGACATTATATCGTGAGTGGTCTAGTGGTCAGTATTATATAAAGGTTCCACAGTTCAACAGATATGTGAGTATGAAAAGCTTGTAGTATGAAAGATACTTTCACAAATTAATTGCATGATAAATATCTTGCTTAACTTTTGGTAAAGGGAACTTCTTACACACTAATTACATCATATCATACTTCTCAAAAAAAACCTCAATTCTAACCATTTTCATAATCATATATGCTGCTATTTTGAATATTTCATGTCCGTTAAATATTAGTTGCCATGGTTTAGATACCGTAATACATTTTTTTTCAGTTGTGTTTTGATTTGAAATGTTGATTAATACACAAATTGACCTCATTTTTCATCTGTTGAATACATTTTGAGGTTCTTTCTACCAAGTTCATTGTGTTCAGATTCTGTCAAATTTATACAGTTTTCAAGCAATGTTTTTGAATTGATTTGGGTGATCAATACACAATTTGACTCCAGAATAGATTTTGAAGTTGTTCTACCAGGTTCATTCAGTACAAGCAATTTGATTGGTTACAGTTATCAGGTGTCTCAATTTGATGGTTGACCTTTATTGAAATCATTGATTGGACCTTGAGAACAGCTGACATGTGGACTATTACTATTTTTCCATATTTGGAAATTGTAGTAAAACCACACAGGTAGTTTATTAAATAGTAACAACATATTAGATTAGTAAAATATTGGTGAAATAACCCAGGAAGCAATATTGATTTTCCTACAAGGTAAGTATAGTATTTGGTATTGGATTGAATATAAAAGTGATAGTATTATTATATTGTGGTGTGTTTGTTTATTGATTTAATCATTTGCAGGTCTGATATAAATGTGTAGATGTTAAATGTGGTATTTAAATAGAATATTGGTTGAAATATACATTGTCAATCGTCAGGTCATTAACACAGATATTTTCAAGGTTACATTGAGTGAAGGTCAACTATATATTTTAGAACAGAGTTACTTAACTAACAGTGTTAGACATTATATATCTTTATTTAAGTCATAATGACTTAATTGAAATTAAATTACATAAAATAATACTACAATTGAACTTTGTCAATTTTAACTTAAATTACCAGTATTAATTCATTACTGTACTTAGGCAATTGAACTTCGGTGTTCATTTTTGAATTTTTTGAAATAATTTATTTGATTTTGAATTAGGATTTTTGAATCTAACTTGTATTCGTGGGGTACATTTATGTTTGATTTATTGATTATGAGGTATTAGTGAGGACTTAGATACCGTGAAACACATTAGTGAAAAGTGACATTGTGTGAAGAGATTTAGTGAAGAATTATATACAGTGAAGACATTTGTGAAAAGTGACATTATGTGAAGAGATAAGTGAAGTATATAGTAAATACTTAAATATATTAGATGTAGTGAAGACATTTGTGAATAGTGAACTTGTGTGAATAAATTAGTGAAGACTATTTAAATAATTTTTGTTCAAGAACATTAGCGAAGTCTTGCGTGAAGATTATTTAAGTGAATTTGTGTGAAACGATAGGTGAAGTAAATAAATAAGTTAGAATAATTGTGTGAAGTTTAGTGAAAAGGTGTGAAGAATTTAGTGAAGACTTGAAATAATTAAAATAAATTCTTGTTAGTGGTACTTAGGTAACTGTACATTATTTAACATTGATTTTAGAGCATAAATTGTTCTATACTTATTGGTTGCTATGGAAACATTGTGCAATTAAACATTTATTTGAGGGTGGAGTACATAGCCCAGACCCAGTTCAAATAAATCTTTATGAATTGTCAATAGCCTTTTGTTGTGACAACTATTTGAACAAATACTTTGTTTGTGAAAGGTGTGCACTTTTGCAACATTGTATGCAATAGATAACTTAGTATTGCAGTTGAATTAGTGCAATAGTGAAGTAACTTTTGAGAAAAGTTAATTCAATTAAAGATTATATAATTTAAAGGATTGACCTTGACTAGTTGGTGTATTGACACACAGTGCAATAGTGTCACATGTGTAATAACATGATGTTCACTTAAAATTTTTATAGTAAAGTCATTATAGTATTTTAGACTTTAGACTGTTGTGTGAAAAGGGATTTATATAGAGCTATTGCTCAAGTGACCTATATACCTGACTATAATTAGTACATAGTTGATGGAGGAGTGTTTAAGATAGTAATTTGTACTTGAATCATTAAATAACCTACCGATATAAATGGTTTATATTATAGTGACAGGTACACAAATTGGTCTATATTTATTTATTAAAGAGACTATAACTATACATTAAAGAGGCTATATACAGGAGTATTTAAACCCGGGAATATAGTGTAGAAAAGAGTTTGTATTTCAACTTTTGTGATCTTATACCAGTTGACCTGATAGTTTAAACTCAATTAGTGCCAATTAAAAACATAAGTGGCATATATATTTATACACTTAGTGATCTAGGTGTGAAAAAGGGTTGGTGCAAAGGTTAATAAAAATTTTTACAACATATATTTAACAGATTTTTATTAAATGTGTTTGTGTTTGTATTAGTCTAGTTGTATAGTACATTAGTAAACTTACCATCATACCTTTAGTGAAGTAGAATTGAAAACATATATTTTAACTAATGGGAACAAGGAAGACGGTACTTCTGAAATAGGAAGAAGCTGGTGCTACAGTATATCTGGCATATCTGAGGAAGATGAAAAGTTATTGAAAGCCTTTCATAGCTTACATGTCAACCAACAATAGAAACCACAGAGGATTTGATAAGTTTTTATGAAGAAATATGGTACTTTAAAGTCAAAAACATTGGGGACTGAGGTAGATATAAAGACTACCACTGAAACTAGTACAACAAAGCCGACACATGAGATGGGAGCTACAGGTGGAGCCACAGCCAGTGGGCATGACACATATATTAAAACCGCATCTTACCATTTTCCAAAGATTTCTACTTTTGGGGGAGATAGTGGTAAAGGAGATGTTACTTGGGAATGTTTTAAATTTGAAGTGGAGGCATTGTTGGCGGATGGCGTTTTTACACAAGAACAAATATTGCATGGGATAAGAAGGTCAGTGAAAGGCGAAGTAGCTGAAATATTAGAAGGCTAGGAATAGATGCGACAGTACACCAGATTTGGACAAACTAGACAGCACATACGGAAACATTGAAACACTGAATCTATTATGAGAAAATTTTATAACTGTACACAACAACAACAAGAGTCGGTCACCAGTTTTTGCATCCAGATTGAAAATTATTTTGACAAAGCAGTGTTACTAAAAGGAATAAAAAAACGATAGCAATATTTTAAAAGGAGTTTTGTATCAAGGTTTAAGGAAGGAGATTAAACATCAGGCTGCTTACAAATATGAAACCATTCTTGATTATGACAGATTTAAGTAGAAATTAGAAAGATAGAGGCAGATACGAAGGAATGAGGTGATGAAAAGAAGAAACCATGCAAACCTGCAGTGATACAACCAGAAAAGAATGATATGACCGAGGTCAAGATTTATTGAAAAAATTAAATGAAAGAGTACATAAATTAGAAGAACAGAAGAACAACAATGAAGAAACTTTTTTAGAAAGGGGTGCACAGTACAGACCTTATAACAGTCGAGGAACAAGGTGGAATGGAAGCAATAGAGGATTTACAAGATACAACAACAGAGGGTACAACAATCGAGGTAATAGAGGTGGAAGAGGTGACCACACACCCAGTTAGACCGACAGCAAACACTACATTTCGCCAACCTGTTACAGATGTAATAAAAGGGGACATTACCAATATAACTGCCCAAACTAGTTTGTGCTCCGTTGCGGGATCGAACCGAGCACGTCCGACAGTACTAAAGATCCCAAATTAGTAGGTGATGTTAATGAAGTTAACATTAGTGTAAATAGAATTGGTGTCTCTGCATACTAGATACAGGATCATGTGTTAGTTTGATCTCTGAGTCATTTTACAAAGAAACATTTGTCTGACGTAGAGTTAGAACCCCTTACTGGTGTATTGAATATTGAATGTGCTGATGGACAGCAGCTTCCTATTTAGGTTGTATAGAGGTAGATTGAGTATTGATACTGGTTTAGATATGCTAAGCCCCAACAGTGTATATTTTTGGTGTCACCAGATAACTAAGTATTCAAGCAAAACTCCAGTGATATTAGGAACCAATATTCTGCAGACTTTACTTCAAGACTGTAAGGATTTATATGGTTCACAATTTCTACAGAAAGCAAAACTGCATACACCATGGTTTCTTAGTTTTAGAGCAATGGTTGTTAGAGACAAAACTTTAAAAAGGAACAAAGAAGATGGCCATAGTTCGAACGCCCATGCCAGATAAGATATTGTTAAAACCAAATGAAACAAAAATGTTAGGGCATATGCTGATAAAAAAATGAATTATCAAAGGACTAATGCTATTATCCAAGAAACAGAAGACTCTGCTATTCCATCTTTTATTGATGTGACACTGCCATTGTTGATTATGATTACAACAACAATAACAGTGAGTTCATTGTTACCTTGTCAAATATCACCACATCTACGGTTACAATTTCACCAAGATCCATACTTGCGGAATTACAGCCCGCGAATCTTACAGAAGATGTAATCAAAAGACATGAAGAAATTGATTTGGACAGAAAGAGAGAACAAGTAGTAAATGAACTTAATTAGATGAGGACAACATTTTAGATACAGAACAGAACAACAGTTAAAACAACTGCTTTTAAACATAAGGACATATTTTCTACAGGTGACACAGACATTGGGCAATGTACAAAGTAAACACAGAATAGACTTAACAGATGAAATACCCTTTAAGATGAGACATAGAAGGATACATCCAAATATGGTAGAAGAAGTAAGGCAACACTTAGAGCAGTTACTGTCATGTGAATAATCAGGCCATCAAAGTCACCGTATGCTTCACCGGTTGTTCTTGTACGAAAGAAAACGGCAAACTTCGAATGTGCACGATTATCGAATTCTTAATTCAAAAACGGTACGAGACTCTTACGCCTTACCAAGAATCGAGGAAGTATTTGATTGTTTAAACGGTGCCCAATATTTAGCACTTAGACATGAAATCTGGATATCATCAGATGGAGATAGAAGAAGAACATAAACCAAGGACAGGATTTACAGTAGGAGCGTTGGGTTTCTGGGAATTTAATAAACTCCCATTTGGTCTTACGAACGCACCAGCTAGCTATCAGCGCTTAATGGAAGAATGTCTCGGAGAACTAAACATGAACATATGTGTTATATACTTGGATGATTTGATAATATTCAGCAAAACCTTTGAAGAACACTTAGAAAACATTGACAAGGTATTTACTAGATTAAAAGAATTCACCTTAAGTTGGCAGCAGAAAAATGTTCCTTTTTTCAAAAAAGGTATCATTCCTAGGACATGTTGTAAGCAGTGAAGGAATTGAAACTGACCATCTAAGATTGAACGAATACGTAACTGGCCTACACCTTTAAACGCAGATCAACTTCGAGCTTTCTTGCTTTTGCAGGATACTACAGACGTTTTATAAAGGATTTTAGCAAAATCACTAGGCCGTTAAATGACCTGCTACACCAACAACTTCCAAAAGAGGCCCAAAGAAGAATCAAAAGGAATGGAAATGGACACAAGAAGAACAGGATGTTTTCGACAAGCTGAAGGTATCTTGTCATCCCCGCCTATATTAGCATACCCGAATTTTGATCTTCCTTTCGAACTTCACACGGACGCTAGCACAAAGCATTGGGAGCAGTACTTTATCAAGAACAGAATGGTCACAGGCGTGTTATTCTTATGCAAGTCGTTCACTTAGTAAATCTGAACAGAATTACTCCGCATTCAAATTGGAGTTCCTTGCACTTAAATGGGCTGTTACTGAAAAATTTTCAGACTATCTCATGAACAGTCATTTTTCAGTTTTAACTGATAACAACCCATTGACAACATATTACCTTCTGCTAAATTGGATGCGACTGGGCAACGATGGGTTTCCGCATTGGGAAACTTTTCGTTCGACAACACTTACCGAAGTGGTCGAAATAATATTGATGCTGATGCACTCAGTCGCTATCCACATGACAGATTAATCAATGAATTAGAAACAACAAAGATTGATAAAAGCACAGTTAATTGCCATATGTCATACCATATCACCGCCTGTCATTGAAATTTTACCAACATTTAGCATAAACATACTAGATGCAACAGAAGATCCTGGACAGCCCCTCGCACAGATAGAGATGAGAGAAATAGGAGGGCACAAAGACAAGATAGACTAATAGATAGATGGAGAATAGCAACAATCGATCAAGCAATGCCTGTACAGGACTTTAGTTAAGAAGATAACATCATGAAAAGACATTCAAGAATTTCATAATGAAGAGAGGGATTTTATTTAGAAAACTACATGAAAAATCAGGAAATAATAGAACAACTGATACTTCCAAAATGTTACAGAGATCAAGTATTAAGAGGTCTGCATAACGACGTTGGTCATCCAGGTAAGGAAAGGACAATGAGATTGTTACGAGAAAGATTTTATTGGCCAGGGATGTCAG
Organism: Mercenaria mercenaria; assembly: GCF_021730395.1. Taxonomy (NCBI): domain Eukaryota; kingdom Metazoa; phylum Mollusca; class Bivalvia; order Venerida; family Veneridae; genus Mercenaria; species Mercenaria mercenaria. The sequence goes on from NW_026463675.1 coordinate 52,484, forward strand.
TTGACGTAGACCATGGATTTCCAAATGTGACAGGTGCTTGAGGAGAAAAGCTCAGTACATAGTAGAGCTCCACTCATAAATGTAAAACACGACTTACCCTCTTGAGTTAGTCTGTTTAGATTTCTTGACACTTGAACCAGCCAAAGGAGGCATAGCAAATGTCTTAGTAATCACAGACCATTTCACTAAATTTGCCATGGCTGTGCCCACAAAAATCAAACTGCTAAGACAATGCTGAGACTTTCTACAACAATTTTATTGTTCATTATGGTTCACCAACAAGACTTCACTCAGATCAAGGAGCAAATTTTGAAAGCGAAATCATCAAGGAGTTATGTAAACTTACTAATATTCAGAAGAGTCATACTTCAATTTATCATCCGCAAGGCAATTCAGGACCAGAAAGATTCAATAGAAACATTATTGGACATGCTAGGAAACTCTTGAAAATTCACAAAGGCAGACTGGAAGAAATATGTGAATCATCTTGTCTATTGCTATAACTGTACTCCTCATGAATCTACACGAGTTGCACCATTTGAAATCATGTTTGGTCGAAAACCCCGACTTCCTATAGATACACTTTTTGAACAAGCAATGATAGTCTTGTAAACAAAGGTATAAAAGAATACATTTGGATCTCAAGGAAAAAATGTTAAAAACTAGGAGAATCGTTGATGAGTATGTGTCAAAAGCAAAGAAGAAACAAAAGAAATATTATGACACTAAGGCAAAAGCTGCAAGAATAGAAGTTGGTGATAAGGTCTTGGTTAAAGTGTTATCATTTGAGGGTAAACACAAGATTGCTGACAAATTTGAAGAAGATGTGTACTCGTAATTGAACAAGTAAAAAGACAACATTCCAGTCTACAAGGTTAAGTCTGATGTATCTGGTAGAGTGAAAACCTTGCACAGAAACCATTATATACCTGTTACAACATCAGGATAATATAAATGGGGAAAATCAAGAAGTAGATGTTGTGGAAAAGGAGGATGCATCCAATGTGAAAGAAGAGAATGGTATTGATAGATGTGACGTCACGGAAATTGAAGAAGAGTCTGAGTTCTGATGATGACACAGGTGATCTTGTAGTATTCACAAGATCAGGGGGCGCCCATAATCCTGTAGTAGTCAAGGACAAAGTTCTAAAGGAAAGAAACAGAAAAAAGAAGGTGAGTATTGATATGCCAATGATTTAATTTCAGATAAGGATACTAGGCCTAAGGTGATGGAAAGAAGAAGGAAGTTAAATCACCTGAAGGTGCAGAGGTTTCAGAAACAAAAAAAACATTGATCGTCAGAACAGATGATACAGGAACAGATGAAACAGAAGAATTAGTGAGTGTCAATATAGATGAAACAGAGGAAGTGACTGTCCCAGAATCAGAAGATACAGATACAGAAGACACTGAAACAACAACAAATAGAGAAACAGAAAAATACCAAGACACAAGGCAGTGATGTAGATGATGAAGAGAGACAGGAGAAAGACATCCAAACACAAACACTCCTATTGCAGCAGAACAAAGGAAACACCACCTAAAGAGTCGCCTAGACCTCAACCTAAACCAAGACGTTGTCAAGAGACAGAAAGCTCCTAAACATTTGGAGGACTACCAGTTATATAGTGTTGTACCTAGACACAGGATCCAAGATTTCAAGCCCTGAGACAGGTAAATGGAGTCAGGAGTATTGGACACATTAGATAGTGAAATGGCCAGGAGATTAGTCAACAGTATTTTTCAGTAAAGTGTATTATTGCTGTAACACTTTTGTTGACATTGTAAAATTTGCTTATTCTGATAATGTCACTCATGTATGAATTTTATTATTATTTTTATCAGATTGCTATATACAATTGTTTTTAACAAATATTGAACATTAAGCTAAAAGGAACGATATTAATGCTTTGTAATTGTTATTGTGAGGACACAATTTCAAAGTAAGGGGAGACAATCAACAATGATAAGGTAAGGACACGTAAGTACGCATTGAAACAAGGTAGAAGTATATCTTATATGTAGATATGTAGTGGATATGTTATTCAAATGTAGAAGTTGAATAATATCTCGTATGTAGATTTTTATTGCAGTTAATAGTATGGTAGCTGTAATTTAAAATGCTGACATAAGCATTTTTTGACAACTGACAGATATTGACTGTTTGGTATATGTTGAGAATAGTTTGACTTTATATGACGGGACGTCATTTCTCGGCCAGGGAAATATGTAACGGTTGAAAATTGGTATCTTTAACCTTACTTGTTCATATTGTATGATTTAGTGGTCTCTGACCATGTTTTGATAGAGTTCCTTCCCTTTGACCAAATATTTCTGTTTTTATCCATTAGAGTTACCTTTACTTGGAATAATTCCGCTATAGGTGGCGTTTTCAGTTATTTTGCACAGAAGGCTTGTGAAATCATGGAAAGGGGTTGCAAGTTTTGTGCTCGTTGTTTTAAATTAAGTTTTAAGGTCCTTATTGGAATAAATTATGGTAGTATCATTGCATTTGTTTTGCAATTGCATGGTCTATACTTGCAGTAATTATTATGTATTTGACTTTGTAAAACATGCATTTGCTTTACTTTAGAAATCTGGAATTTTGAGTAAGAATTGCTAAAGTTCAAGATAGCAGCATTATTCTTTAATTAACTGTAACTTTCATGACTGTCACAGAGCATTCATATCTTTTTACACTGTTTCACATCATTGTTTGCAGTAACCTGGGTATTATGTGGTAACCGCTGCTTGGCTGTTTTTCTAAGTAACCAGCACCAGTCAGAGAGAATGAGTGAAAGTGTAGACATGACGTTCATTCCATAAATGGTAAGTTTCATGTATAATGTGTATTATTTACTTTGTATTGTGTTCGTATTGTATTGTTCTATTTTCTGTTATATGTTCTATTTATAGTGCAATTTATAATGGCCACTAGATCCATTGATTAAAGCATGTAATAAGATGTTTAAATGAATATGCTATATGTGTTTATTATTATACATGTATATTTATGAGGCTTACGTATATGTATTTCAGGACGTGATTATCATTCTACACGTTTAACTTTGATTCTACGATGTACGTTATGGCCTCTTAAGTGTTCTACAATGTATTAGCTTAGCAAGTATTATTAAAGGAACTGTGAACCTACCCTCGGTTTAGTCGTTTCTACAAAACAAATCTTTATAGACAGTTTATAAACAAATAAACAATAATGCCAAAAAGGTTTGTCAGAAATGCCCAAGTTACATACATTTTCAAAATTTCCTTGTGGTGATACCCCAAACCCTAATTGCAGGAGGGGGTATCCTCCCACACCCTCCCCCCATATTGCCACTTTACAGTTTGATACATTTGCCCTTTTACCACCTGCCACAATGCCCATTTCAAAATCTGACTGCAGTTCAAAGCGGAAGGAACACCCCTCCCCAAACCCACCCTGCTACCGACCACGGTAAAAATGGCTCAAACATTTTTTCAGGCCAGTCTGGGCCTGTCCTGTCTACATGAATCAAAACGGATAATTGAAGTACATAGACTTGGGGACTACTGACATGGTTTTGAAGGGTTAACAGGTCTGAAATAGAATAAATGATGGTTTTAACTAAAAAAGAACTGCATGTATTAATATTGGTTATCTTTTCCGAAATTGGTAGCTAGTCCGAGTAACTTCTCTTAGTTTCGAATGCGCAATTTTCCTGTCAGTGTAAACATTCATGACACTATATATTGACACTCAGCAACATTTACATATCTTTAAACGCAAAAGTAAGTATACTTTAAATTCACATCCCTTATAATATGATTGAACAATACCTAGCGTGTGACATGGTTATTGCCAGGCCCATTATCTGTAAAATATCTGAACAGTTCTTTCGTCCATCCGTTACAAATTGTATGTGGCAATCCGCGCTATAAAATTTCAATATATAAATTTTCATATTCAAATTTTATCATGTGCGAATATATACCAGCGGATAATTGCCTGTTTTGGTAATGCCGGAGGCAAATGTTTACTGGAAAAATATTTATAGCCATGGGCAGTATCTTAGTGTCACCTGTCAAATTGTAGTTTGTACTTTCAACATTTTTATTTTTGCGAACCACTCTTCAATTTTAGAGAAATATATTGGGTTTAAATACTTGTATAATGTCAATCAAAGTTTTACTAGGCATCGATTGAATGTCCATTTCATCTATTGTAACAAAATCTCTGTTCAGTTGGGGAAAAAAACTAAAACAGAACTAAAACTGGTAGACTATACTACCAGTACATCAATAATTAGCCGACTCTCAGGCCCTTCAGGCCTTTGATTCATGATAGTACATTCGTGTTCGGTCCATATCTTTGTCATCCATGGATGGATTTTCAAATAACTTGGCATGAATGTGTACCACAGTAAGACGACGTGTCGCGCGCAAGACCCAGGTCCGTAGCTCAAAGGTCAAGGTCACACTTAGACGTTAAAGGTCATTTTTCATGATAGTGCATTCGTGTCCGGTCCATATCTTTGTCATCCATGGATGGATTTTCAAATAACTTGGCATGAATGTGAACCACAGTAAGACGATTTGTCACGCGCAAGACCCAGGTCCGTAGCTCAAAGGTCAAGGTCACACTTAGACGTTAAAGGTCATTTTTAGCCCACCATCATCAGATGGTGGGCTATTCAAATCACTCTGCGTCCGTGGTCCGTCGTCCTTCCGTCCGTCCGTCCGTCAGTCCGTTAACAATTTCTCGTTATCGCATCTCCTCAGAAACTACCTGGGGGATTTTGACCAAACTTTGTCAGAATGATGTATTGGTACCCTAGTTGTGTCCCCCTGAAAATCAGACTGGTTCAACAATTTTTTAGTGAGTTATGGCCCTTTGTTTATTTCTATAATTTACATAGATTATATAGGGAAAAACTTTGAAAATCTTCTGTCCAAAACCACAGAGCCTAGGCTTTGATATTTGGTATGAAGCATCATCTAGTGGTCCTCTACCAAGATGATTCAAATTATTTCCCTGGGGTCTAATATGGCCCCGCCCTGGGGGTCACTGTTTTATATAGACTTATATAGTGAAAAACTTTGAAAACCTCTTGTTCAAAACCACAGGGCCTAGGGCTTTGATATTTTGTATGTGACATCATCTAGTGGTCTTCTACTAAGATTTTTCAAATTATCTCCCTAGGGTCAAATATGGCCCCGCCCTGGGGGTCACATGGTTTACATAGACTTATATAGGGAAAAACTTTGAAAATCTTTTGTCCAAACCACAAAGCCTAGGGCTTTGGCATTTGTAATGTAGCATCATCTAGTGGTTCTCTACCAATCTTGTTCAAATTATCCCCCTAGGGTCAAATATGGCCCCGCCCTTGGGGTCACATGGTTCATATAGACTTATATAGGGAAAAGCTTTTAAGATTTCTTGTCAATAACCTACAACATTCAAATTTGGACCACATGTATGGTTTTGAGTGGCAAGATGAACCTTGACATGAGTTGACCTTGATTTTGACCTAGTGACCAACTTTCACATTTCTGTAGCTACAGCCTTCAAATTTGGACCACATGCATAGTTTTGTGCACTGAAAAGAACTTTGACCTTGACATTGACCTAGTGATCTACTTTCACATTTTTGAAGGTACAGGCTTCAAATTTGGACCACATGCATAGTTTCGTGTTCCGAAATGAAATTTGACCTTGATTTTGACCTAGTGACCTACTTTCACATTTCTCAAGCTACAGGCTTCAAATTTGGACCACATGCATAGTTTTGTGTACCGAAACAACCTTGACCTTTACATTGACCTAGTGACCTACTTTCACATTTTTTAAGGTACAGGCTTCAAATTTGGACCACATGCATAGTTCTGTGTTCCGAAATACAATTTGACCTTGATTTTGACCTGGTGACCTACTTTCACATTTCTCGAGCCACAGCCTTCAAATTTGGACCACTTGCGTAGTTTTGTGTACCGAAATGAACTTTGACCTTAAGATTGACCTAGTGACCTACTTTCACATTTCTGTAGCTACAGGCTTCAAATTTAGACCACATGCATCTATAGGATTGTGTACCGAAACAAACTTTGACCTTGACATTGACCTAGTGACCTACTTTCACATTTTTCAAGCTACAGCCTTCAAATTTGGACAAACTTTGACCTTAAGATTGACCTAGTGACCTACTTTCAAATTTCTCAAACTACAGCCTTCAAACTTGATGCACATGCATAGTTTTGTGTACAAAGAACTTTGTCCTTGAAATTGATCTAGTGACCTACTTTCACATTTCTCAAGCTACAGCTTTCGAATTTGGACCACATGCACAGTGTTGTGTACGGAACTGAAATTTGACCTTGAGCTGGTCAGTAAGTCTTGAAATTTGGAATACTCAAAAATGGCACATTGGTGGGCGCCAAGATAACTCTGTGATCTCTTGTTCATGATAGTGCATTTGTGTCCAGTCCATATCTTTGTCATCCATGGATGGATTTTCAAATAAATAGGCATGAATGTGTACCACAGTAAGACGACGTGTCATGCGCAAGACCCAGGTCCGTAGCTTGAAGGTCAAGGTCACACTTAGACGTTAAAGGTCATATTTCATGATAGTGCATTGATGGGCGTGTCCGGTCCATATCTTTGTCATTCATGCATGGATTTTAAAATTATTGGGCATGAATGTGTACCACAGTAAGACGACATGTCGCGCGCAAGACCCAGGTCCGTAGGTCAAAGGTCCTAAACTCTAACATCGGCCATAACTATTCATTCAAAGTGCCATGGGGGGCATGTGTCATCCTATGGAGACAGCTCTTGTTCAGATTGTTATGAGTCCAAATATATCCTGTATTGTACAGGACAATATTGAATAATCCTTATTTCTCTCAGTAGAAAAGGAAAACTATTTGGTGGACACAAGTCCATCTTTTAAATGTAGTTGACAGAAAATCATCATTCCAAGCTTTTGTTGATGCTTAATTCATGCAGAGACTTTTATAAATACCAGTAGATTACATTGTTTTATTGTCCAATACAAAATATATTGTATCCAGCATGGAAATATATTGGACAGTCATGTGATACAAATGCAAATCAATATAAAATTAGTGCACATGTTTATTCAGCATATATTATAATATTAATTGACAGGTCATGTGTGTCTATAGATATCTAGTTACTGATATATCACATTTTCCAATTCCTTTATTACGAATTTTAAAGTCTTAAAATTACAGTATTGCAAGTCAATCAGTATTGGAAAAAAGATTTTTTGAAGTCTATAAACGTTTTGCATTTGCATTTTTTAGCTCGACTATTCATAGAATAGTAGAGCTATTGGACTTGCCCATGCGTCGGCTTCGGCGCCGGCGTCCCGATTTGGTTAAGGTTTTGTATGTAAGTTGGTATCTCAGGAATGGATTGAAACTTCACACACTTATTCACTGTGATTAACTGACTTATATTGCACAGGTTCCATAACTCTGTTTTGCTTTTTTACAAAATTATGCCCCTTTTTCGACTTAGAAATATTTGGTTGAGGTTTTGTATGTAAGCTGGTATCTCAGTAACCACTTGTGGGAATGGATTGAAACTTCACACACTTATTCACTGTGATAAACTGACTTACATTGCACAGGTTTCATAACTCTATTTTGCTTTGTGTGCCCCCCATGAGTGGTGGGGGCATATAGATTTGCTCTTGTCCGTCCGTCCGTCCGTCTGTGCGTCCGTCCGAAGTTCGTGACGCGCCTAGCTCAAAAAATATTAGACATAAATTGATGAAACCTTGCATGAGTCTTTATCATGATATGAACTTGCGCACCTCCTATTTTTCGTCTGGCTCCGCCCCCTATTTTTAGAGTTATGGCCCCTGAAATAGTCAAAAATGCACATTTTCCCCTTGTGACAAGCCTAGCTCAAAACGTATTTGAATATAAATTGATTAAACCTTGCATGAGTCTTTATCATGATATGAACTTGCGCACCTCTTATTTTTTGTCAGGCTTTGCCCCCTATTTTTAAAGTTATGGCCCCTGAAATAGTCAAAAATGCACATTTTCACCTAATTATGTGCCTAACTCAAAAAGTATTTAACGTTAATTAATGAAATATTGCTTGAGTCTTTATCTTAATGTGATCTTGCACACTTGGTATTCTTCTTGAAAATCTTGGCGTTTATTACAGAGTTATGACCCTTGAAATAGCCAAAATAGTGGATTTTTTGTTTGTGATGCTCTTAACTCAAAAAGTATATGGTATAGAATAATGAATCCTTTTCATAATTTTTTTTTTTGAAACTATACCCCATTAAGACTGCAAACATTTGTATTATTTCCACTTATTTGTGACAAATGTACCAGTGGGGGATGGGGGGGGGGGGGGGTGCGCACACCCTGGGTCCTACAGACACATTCTAGTTTACAAAATTATGCCCCTTTTCGACGTATAAATTTTTGGTTAAGGTTTTGTATGTAAGCTGGTATCTCAGTACTTACTTATGAGATTGGATTGAAACTTCACATACTTGTTCACTGTCATGATCTGACATGCACTAAGCAAGTCCCATAACTCTACTTTTTTTATATATTTTTTTTTCAAAATTATGCCCCTTTTTCGACTTAGCAGTTTTTGGTTAAGTTTTTGAATGTAAGCTGGTTTCTCAGTATCCACTAATGGGAAAGGATTGAAACTTCACACACTTGTTCACTGTCATGATATGGCATGCAGTGCAGAGGTTCAATAACTCTGTATACTTTGCATTTTACAAAATCATGCCCCTTTTTATACGCCCGTTTGAAAAACGGGACATATTATGGGAACGCCCCTGGCGGGCGGGCGGCGTCCACAGACCTTGTCTGGAGCATATCTTCTACATGCATGAAGGGATTTTGATGAAACTTGGCACAGTTGTTCACCATCATGAGACGGAGTGTCATGCGCAAGAACCAGGTCCCTAGGTCTAAGGTCAAGGTCACACTTAGAGGTCAAAGGTCAAATTCAAGAATGACTTTGTCCGGAGCATATCTTCTTCATGCATAGAGGGATTTTGATGAAAGTTGGCACAATTGTTCATCATCATGAGAAGGAGTGTCATGCGCAAGAACCAGGTCCCTAGGTCTAAGGTCAAGGTCACACTTAGAGGTCAAAGGATACAAGAATGAAAACTTTGTCCGGATCATTTCTTCTTTCATGCATAGAGGATTTTGATATAACCTTGGCACAAATGTTCACCACCATGAGGCGGAGTGTCATGGCCAAGAACCAGGTCTCTAGTCTAAGGTCAAGGTCACACTTAGAGGTCAAAGGATACAAGAATGAAAACCTTGTCCGTAGCATGTCTTCTTCATGCATAGAGGGATTTTGATATAACTTGGCACAAATGTTCACCACCACGAGACGTAGTGTCATGCGCAAGAACCAGGTCCCTAGGTCTAAGGTCAAGGTCACACTTAGAGGCCAAAGGTCAGATACAGGAATGACTTTGTCCGAAGCATTTCTTCTTCATGCATGGAGGGATTTTGATGTAACTTGACACAATTATACACCATCATGAGACGAAGTGTCATGCGCAGTTCCCTTCTTTCGAATTACTTCCCTTTGTTGTTACTATAAATAGCTTATATTGTAACTTTTTCATTACTAGTCATAGGGAAAAATCGAGACCACTCTTCTGTAGTACAATATGCATGCTACATCCAATTTTGAGGTGTATTTTGACCAGTCTCTACCTTGTAAAGATTTTTGTGAGGACTTACAATTTTTTTTTTTTTTTTTTTTTTTTTTTAAAGATTAACTTCCCTTAGTTGTTACTATAAATAACTTATATTGTAACGTTTTTATAATTGACCGTAGGGAAAAACCAAGACCACTTTTCTGTGGTACAACATAGATGTTACTTTCCAATTTTAGGTGTATTTTAAGGTATCTCTACCTGGTAAGGAGTTTTTTTGTGGACTTAGAAAAACAAAACACTTAGTTATTACTAAACAACCACAAAGTTAAAATTCCAGTTGCAAATACAGGTGCTAGAGTAAAGAAATTTGCTGTGACGGGCGTATATTGTGACATTCTTGCACTCTTGTTCAACTTTTGTATTCATTCAATTGACAAGGCTGTTGAATAGCCGAGCTTTGCTGTCCTCCGACAGCTCTTGTTATGATTCATTATGATCGTAAATTCATGAGCTTTTGTATTTTTATAGTACAGAGATATAATTACAGTAGTATACCGTAATTAAACAGTATTTTAAAGATATCTTATATTGACATCTGTTGATTATTATAATAATTTCTGGTACTAGCATTTTGCCCAACCTGATCATTACAGTATAACATTGACTGGATTCTTTCTTTGTACAATTTGGATACTTGCATATTATAATCTGGTACTGTATTCTATTAGAGCTGTTCTACTCCCCTCCGCATCTACTAGAGCTGTTCTACTCCCCTCTGCATCTACTAAAGCTCCTCTACTCCCCTCCGCATGTACTAGAGATGTTCTACTCTACATCTACTAGAGCTGTTCTACCCCCCTTCGCATCTACTAGAGCTGTACTACTCCCCTCCAAATCTACTAGAGATGTTCTACTCTACATCTACTACAGCTGTTCTACTTCCCTCCGCATCTACTAGAGCTGTTCTACTTCCCTTCGCATCTACTAGAGCTGTTCTACTTCCCTCCGCATCTACTAGAGTTGTTCTACTTTCCCTCCGCATCTACTAGAGCCGTTCTACTTCCCTCCACATCTACTAGAGCTGTTATACTTCCCTCCACATCTACTAGAGATGTTCTACTTTACATCTACTAGAGCTGTTCTACTTCCCTCCGCATCTACTAGAGCTGTTCTACTTCCCTCCGCATCTACTAAAGTTCTTCTACTCCCCTCCGCATGTACTAGAGATGTTCTACTCTACATCTACTAGAGCTGTTCTACCCCCCTTCGCATCTACTAGAGCTGTTCTACTCCCCTCCAAATCTACTAGAGATGTTCTACTCTACATCTACTAGAGCTGTTCTACTTCCCTCCGCATCTACTAGAGCTGTTCTACTTCCCTCCGCATCTACTAGAGCTGTTCTACTTCCCTCCACATCTACTAGAGATGTTCTACTCTACATCTACTAGAGCTGTTCTACTTCCCTCTGCATCTACTAGAGCTGTTCTACTTCCCTCTGCATCTACTACAGCTGTTCTACTTCCCTCAAAACTACTAGAGCTGTTCTACTCCCCTCCGCATGTACTGGAGCTGTTCTACTTCCCTCCAAATCTACTAGAGCTGTTCTACTTCCCTCCGCATCTACTAGAGCTGTTCTGCGTCCCTCCAAATCTACTAGAGCTGTTCTACTTCTCTCCAAATCTACTAGAGTTGTTCTACTCCCCTCGGCATGTACTAGAGCTGTTCTACTCCCCTCCACATCTACTAGAGCTGTTCTGCTCCCCTCTGCATCTACTAGAGCTGTTCTACTTCCCTCCAAATCTACTAGAGCTGTTCTACTCCCCTCCGCATGTACTAGAGCTGTTCTACTTCCCTCCAGTTCTACTAGAGCTGTTCTACTTCCCTCCAAATCTACTAGAGATGTCCTACTCTACATCTACTATAGCTGTTCTACTTCCCTCCACATCTACTAGAGCTGTTCTACTTCCCTCCGTATCTACTAGAGCTGTTCTACTTCCCTCCACATCTACTAGAGATGTTCTACTCTACATCTACTAGGGCTGTTCTGTTTCCCTCCAAATCTACTAGAGCTGTTCTACTTCCCTCCAAATCTACTAGAGCTGTTCTACTCCCCTCCGCATGTACTGGAGCTGTTCTACTTCCCTCCAAATCTACTAGAGCTGTTCTACTTCCCTCCGCATCTACTAGAGCTGTTCTACTTCCCTCCAAATCTACTAGAGCTGCTCTACTTCTCTCCAAATCTACTAGAGCTGTTCTACTCCCCTCCGCATGTACTAGAGCTGTTCTACTCCCCTCCACGTCTTCTAGAGCTGTTCTGCTCCCCTCTGCATCTACTAGAGCTGTTCTACTTCCCTCCAAATCTACTAGAGCTGTTCTACTCCCCTCTGCATGTACTAGAGCTGTTCTACTTCCCTCCAGGTTTACTAGAGCTGTTCTACTTCCCTCCAAATCTACTAGAGATGTCCTACTCTACATCTACTAGAGCTGTTCTACTTCCCTCCACATCATCTAGAGCTGTTCTACTCCCTTCCACATCAGCATCACACCTTACAACTACTTCAGGGCTCCAGAATTTTTGGCCTATGAGTGTTTACTCATAAATTTTTTTGCGAATGAGTAAAATGGTAAAACCTGAAATTGACTAGGAGTAATTTTACTCCTGAAAATTTGTAAATGAAAAGTATCACCCTCATCCAACTATCATAAATTTTCATTTTCCCCTCCTGCAGTATATCATTGGACTGCCTTGCCTTCAGATGTTTTCAACTCGTCTGGGCCAGTGTTCAGTCAAGCTGTAAGCCAGATTGAGAACATCTCGCCTTAAGTACACCTGCTCTGTTTTAATTAACCATTCTCCTTCTTTCTTTTTACCACTACTTTTTACTCGTTTAACATTCTTGCTAGTTGACGCGCAAAGTCTAGGTCCCCAGCAGGGGTTTGACTAAATGATAGATAGATAGATCGTTGGATGGATGGATGGATGGATGGGGATGGGGATGGGGATGGGGATAGGATAGATACCTGTTTTTGTTTACTCCACATCGGAAGTTAATATTTTAAATCGACACCGCTTTAAAATACACTACATTACCATCAATATTGATTCCCAACAATTTGATTTACGCACGCATTGTGTGTATAATATAGTTTAACCTAGGTTTATAGAGTACCATTCAATGCCTGTGTACGTTCAATGTAGCAGAATGAATGCCGATCGTGCTCTGTTATGTAAGGCATCCAGACGATTCAGATTTTGTTTACGCTAGTACTAAGTCATTGCATGCATTTCTGTTATTTCATGTACGTTTTTATACGCTAGAAAATTAGCAGACATGCGTATATGCATTATTTCAAAGCGTAATTTACGCTAATATGCATCTTATCTGGAGCCCTGCTACTTTCTACAATGCTTTCTAGTGATGAACTTTAAGTTACTGAAATGACCAAAGTGTATAGCTCTTGATTGAATTTAGTGTAAATTGTGGCCCTTTTGACCTTTATTCCTGATAGTTCAGTTGAACCTGAAGTCTGTGGCTTAAAAACATGCTCGATCATTATTTAAAAATTCACTGACAAATTAATTTTTTTGATACCTTTTTTAGCTCACCTGTCACAAAGTGACAAGGTGAGCTTTTGTGACCGCTTGATGTCCGTTGTCCGTCGTCCGTCAACAATTTCTAAAAAAATCTTCATCTTGAAAACCACTGGGCAGAATTACACCAAACTTCACAGGAATGATCCTTGGGTGGCCCCCTTTTAAAATTGTTCAAAGAATTGAATTCCATGCAGAACTGTGGTTGCCATGATAACCGAAAGGAAAAACTTTAAAAATCTTCTTCTCAAAAACCAGAAGCCCTAGAGCGTAGATATTTGGTGTGAAGCATTGCCTAGTGGACCTCTACCAAATTTATTCAAATCATGACCCCGGGGTCAAAATTGACCCCGCCCCAGGGGTCACTTGATTTTATATAGGAAAATCTTAAAAAATTTTCTTCTCAAAAACCAGAAGCCCAAGAGCTTAGATATTTGACGTGTAGCATTGCCTAGTGGACCTCTACCAAAGTTGTTCAAATCATGACCCCAGGGTCAAAATTGACCCTGCCCCAGGGGTCACTTGATTTTACATAGGAAAATCTTCAAAAATTTATTAAAAATAAACCAGAAGGCCTAGAGCTTAGATATTTGACTTGTAGCATTGCCTAGTGGACCTCTACAAAATCTGTTCAAATCATGACCCCCAGGGTCAAAATTGACCCCGCCCCAGAGTTCACTTGATTTTACATAGGAAAATTTTCTAAAAATAAACCGGAAGGCCTAGAGCTTAGATATTTGACATGTAGCATTGCCTAGTGGACCTCTACAAAATTTCTTCAAATCATGACCCCACTTGAGGGGTCACTTGATTTTACATAGTAAAATCTTCAAAATCTTTCTAAAAATAAACCAGTAGGCCTAGAGCTTAGATATTTCACATGTAGCATTGCCTAGTGGACCTCTACAAAATTTGTTCAAATTATGACCCCTGGGTCAAAATTGACCCCGCCCCAGGGGTCACTTGATTTTACATAAGAAAATCTTCAAACATTTTCTAAAAATAAACCAGAAGGCCTAGATCTTAAATATTTGACATGTAGCATTGCCTAGTAGACTTCTACAAAATTTGTTCAAATCATGACCCCGGGTCAAATTGACCCCGCCTCATGGTGTTACTTGATTGTACATAGAAAAATCTTCAAAATTTTCTAAAAATAAACCAGAAGGCCTAAATTTTAGATATTTTTTTACTTACCTTCTTGTCCTTAAGTGCAATTATAACCGGTGAGCGATATAGGGCCATTATGGCCCTCTTGTTTAGCTCACCAGAGCCAAAGGCTCAGGGTGAGCCATTCTGATCATTCACTGTCCGTCGCCAGTGTCCGGCATCTGAAAACTTTTACTTTAAACGGCATCTCCTCATAAACCGCTAGACCAATTTCATCCATACTTCTCAGGAATGTTCCTTGAATGAAGCACTACAAAAATTGTTCAAAGAATTGAATTACATGCAGAACTCTGGTTGCCATGGCAACTGAAATGAAAAACTTTAAAAATCTTCTTCTCAAAAACCAGAAGCCCTAGAGCTGAGATATTTGGTGTGAAGCATTGCCTAGTGGACCTCTACCACTTTAGTTTGTTCAAATCATAACCACGGGGTCAAAATTGACCTCGCCCAGGGGTCACTTGATTTTACATAGGAAAATCTTCAAAAATTTTCTTAAAATAAACCAGAAGGCCTAGTGCTTAGATATATGACATGTAGCATTGCCTAGTGGACCTCTACAAAATTTGTTCAAATCATGACCCTCAGGGTCAAAATTGACCCTGCCCCAGGGGTCACTTGATTTTACATAGGAAAGTCTTCAAAAAATTTCTAAAAATAAACCAGAAGGCCTAGATCTTAGATATTTGATATGTTACATTGCCTAGTAGACTTCTACAAAATTTGTTCAAATCATGATCCCCCAGGGTAAAATTGGCCCTGCCCCAGGGGTTACTTGATTGTACATCGGAAAATCTTCATAAAAATATCTAAAAATCATCAGTTTGACATTTGAAACATGTAGCTCATATTATTCAGGTGAGCGATCCAGGGTCATCTTGACCCTCTTGTTTAAAGGATTATCAAGTATCTCTTTGGATTAACTTAACTTTTTGAAAAATGTCTCTTCTTTTATAGTAAAATCTGCAAAGTAACAGAACAGCCGAATGACAACAGACCTTGAATGTCAGATGTAAAGAGATGCAAGTGTTTGTTCTAAGAGGAAGCACAGTGTATGGGATGGACTGAGGAAGTTAATTTGTAACTGGACAGTCTTACAGGTATAATATATGAGCCTGTACACTAAAAGCAGAATAATTCATCTTGATGGAACTGTTACTCATTTCAGATGATAAATTTCACAAAAGCAGTAATAGTTCATGAATTTTTTAATATTTCACATAAAATGGTGACAATCACAAAAAAAATTGTAAACATATTTGTATTTCACATAATTTTCCACACATCTGAAGTGTCAATGCAGATTTATTATTAGAAACAGTTTGTTATCAGTTGAAGGGAGGTAACTCAATGTAAAAAATGAACCCTTAATGCCCTTGCTTAAGTTAATGGTAGTTTGATACCTTCCATACTGAAATATTCACTTATACATTTAATGTTAAAGAAAAAACACAGCTTAGCAGATTCAGTATGAAATACTTTCACATGTTAAAATCGTTAGAGACTGACAATTACTTTACCTTACAAGCAGAAGTGTATGTGAACCCTTAGTTGGCAAGTGCTTCTGCCTTTATGGTCAAGATCAGCTTGTAGGATGATCATGGTGTGCACTGTTTGCTATTCAGTCAGTAAATTTTTAGTAAACACCCCTTTAAATAGTAATTAGTTCAGTATCTGCCTAAATTTGATGGACCAGTCCATTTTAGAAATTTAGCAGGGTAAAGGTTAATATCATTTGATCCACTTTGATCCACTTGTTCTTCATTTAGAGTCCTGTTTTTTTCGCTCACCTGTCACAAAGGTGAGCTTTTGTGATCGCGTGGCGTCCGTCGTCCGTCCGTCCGTGCGTGCGTAAACTTTTGCTTGTGACCACTCTAGAGGTCACATTTTTCAAGGGATCTTTATGAAAGTTGGTCAGAATGTTCATCTTGATGATATCTAGGTCAAGTTCGAAACTGGGTCAACTGCGGTCAAAAACTAGGTCAGTAGGTCTAACAATAGAAAAACCTTGTGACCTCTCTAGAGGCCATACTTCTCAATGGATCTTCATGAAAATTGGTCAGAATGTTTACCTTGATGATATCTAGATCTAGTTCGAAACTGGGTTACGTGCCATCAAAA
The DNA here is from genome assembly GCF_021730395.1 of Mercenaria mercenaria. NCBI lineage: Eukaryota > Metazoa > Mollusca > Bivalvia > Venerida > Veneridae > Mercenaria > Mercenaria mercenaria. The sequence continues at coordinate 69,039 of NW_026463675.1, forward strand.
ACTAGGTCAGTAGGTCAAATAATAGAAAAACCTTGTGACCTCTCTAGAGGCCATATTTTCATGGGATCTGTATGAAAGTTGGTTTGAATGTTCATCTTAATGATATTTAGGTCAAGTTCAAAACTGGGTCAACTGCGGTCAAAAACTAGGTCAGTAGGTCTAAAAATAGAAAAACCTTGTGACCTCTCTAGAGGCCGTACTTTTCAATG